>NC_091187.1:30909119-31009119 GCF_040958095.1 Procambarus clarkii
ATATATTATTTATATATAAATATATTATTTATATATAAATATATTATTTATATATAAATATATTATTTATATATAAATATATTATTTATATATAAATATATATATATATAATATATATACTATTACACTACATTCTTATGTATTACACTAATATATATATATATATATATATATATATATATATATATATATATATATATTATATAAATTATTTATATATATATTATATATATAATTATATAGGTCATATGTTTTTGTATTTTTGCTGATTTGTTAGTAAATAATAAAAGAAATATAAATTATTTGATTTTTTTACCCTTAAATTGGTTTTAATATTTAAATTGAAAACACTAATATAATATAAAAAATTTATTATTTAAAATATTTAAAATATTTAAATATATTTAAAAATAAATATTTTTTATTTTCAAGAAATTTAACTTTAAACACAAAGATGTGAAAATGGTTCAGATAAGGCTCAAACCTTTCACAAGAGATTCATATTGGTGTAGGAATGGATTATGAATGACTCATGTTAGGAGTGTAAGTTGCCACAACATCTCAAATTAGTGTTAGATACATATGTCTTGGTTATAAGTTTTGGAAACCTATTTAAGTCCACACACAATATCGTATCTGATACGATAAAACAAACGTTTCCAATACTTTCAAATACTTTCCAGATATGTTGTGGCAACCTAAAATTGTTTGCTGGGCTCCTACTTCTGGCTCTGTTGCTCCTTCCCCTCCCGTTTCAGTGATTTCGCCCCCTGTTCCTGCTATGGAGGTTTCTTTGGCCCCTGCTTCCCTTTCAGTTGCTGCTCTTGCTGGGGTGCGCTCCCCTCTTTCTACTCCCCCTCTTCCTGCTGCTGTCCTTGACTGCTCCTCTTCGTTGTCTCCTCCTCTTCCTCCTCCTCCTCCGGACCCCGCCCGCCCACCTCTGATCTGTTCTCCCGTTTCCTTCCCTCCGTCTTTGCTCAGTTTTCCCATGCCCCCTAACCCTGACTTTGCTGACCCTGATCCCAACCCTGATATTCTTTTATGTGCTGTGTTGCTCTTTCGCCTTTGTTTTTTCCTTGTTCTCTGTTTTTGTCCTTTCTCTTCTCGTCGTTGTCCATTCTTCAATGGAACGTTCGAGGTTATTACGCCAATTTCCTCGAACTCCAACTTCTGATTTCGCTGTTTTCGCCCCTTTGTGTCTGTCTCCAGGAGCCAATGCTTGGTGCTCGTCCTGGTCATTTTCGTGGCTATTCCTTTCTCTCCCCTCCCCCCAGCCATTGCTGGGGCTTCTAATTCTTCTGCTCTCTTGATTCGTGCTGATGTTCCCTTTGTTCCTTTGCATTTTCCTTCGCCTCTCCATTGATCTGCTGCTCGTATCTTTGTGGGGAAATGGTACACAGTTTGTTCCATTTATCTCCCCCCGAGTGTCCCGCTCTCTCTTCCTGATTTGAAACACCTCCTAGACCCCTTGCCGGAGCCTGTGCTCCTGCTGGGTGACTTCAATTGTCGTCATTCTCTTTGGGGTGACATTCTGACGAATACCCGGGGTCGCTTCCTTGAGCCGTTTCTCCTCTCTTCTTCCCTGTCTCTTCTGAATTCTGGTGAGCCCTCTCATTTGGACTCATGGACTCGCACCCTTTCTTGTCTTGATCTTTCTCTCTGCTCTTCTTCTCTTTACTTAGATTTCACGTGGCAGGTTCTTGATGACCTCCATGGAAGTGATCATTTCTCCATCCTTGTTTCCTTTTTCTCTTTTCGCCCTTCCCTCTCTTTCCCTAGGTGGCAGTTTGCTAAGGCAGACTGGACCCTATTTACCTTCAGTGCTGCTCTCTCTGACCTTTCCCTTCTGCCTCTCTCTCGCGCTCTCCTCCTTTTTCATGACACTGTCTTCAATGCTGCCCTCCGCTCTATTCCTCGCTCTTCCTCTCGGGGTCCGCGGAAGTGCGTTCCCTGGTGGAATGCGGACTGTGCTCGGGCTGTCCGCTGTAAACGTGCAGCCTGGAAGAGGCACCGCCGTAGGCAGACGACAGATTCTTTTCTTTTCTTTCGGAAAGCGAGTGCGGTGGCCCGTAGGGCCATACGTACGGGTTGTTCTTCGTCCCTCTTTGTCACTTTATGGTCATCCCCTTGAATACAAAGATTCCGCGAAGCTTTTGGGGTTATTCCTTGACACTCGTTTGTCTTGGTCTCCCCATATCTCTTACCTTCGTGTTGAGTGCTCTAAGGCTCTTACCCTCCTTCGGGTCTTGTCCCATACTTCTTGGGGGGCAGATAGGCGCACTCTCCTTGCTTTACATTCCTCTCTCGTCCTGTCTAAGCTCGATTATGGTTGCCCTGCTTAATCATCTGCTTCTCCTTCTACTCTTCGCCGTCTTGATGCTCTGCACCATACTGGGTTGCGCCTCAGTTCTGGTGCCTTTCGTTCGACTCCCATCCTTAGCTTGTATGTTGACACTGGCTTCCTGTCTCTCCAGGACCGCCGTGATCGCTACTGTCTTCGCTATCTTGCGCGGTCCTTGCAACATCCTTCCTCTCGCCTCTGTCGTGCTTTGACTTTTACCCCTCCTGCGGTTCCTGTTCCTCTTCACCACCTCCCTCTTTCTGTCCGATTATCTCGCCTGCAGGATTCTCTTTCCATTCGTATTTCTGGTGTTTCTCCTCGTGTTGTTCCTTCTTTGCCCCCGTGGAGGGTCCCTCTTCCGCGGTTTTGTACGTCCTTGACCCGTATCACTAAAGCTTTTTCCCCTCCTACGGTTCTAAAACGCCTTTTCCTCGAGCACTTTTCTTCTCACTCCCGCTCCGTTTCTGTCTTCACCGATGGGTCTAAGTCAGCGGACGGTGTTGGCTACTCTGTTGTTTTTCCTGATCGCACTTATATGTGTCGCTTGCCTCTGGAGACTAGCATCTTTACAGCGGAACTTTATGCTATTCTCTATGCTCTTCGTCTCCTGCTTTCTCGTTGTCAGTCTTCCTTTGTAGTTGTTGTTGACTCTCGTAGTGCCCTCATGGCTCTCGGGTCCTTTAATCTGGTTCATCCAGTAGTTGTCGAGATCCAGCATTGGCTGTTTCTCGTTCACAGTAAATTTAAGTCGGTTGAGTTTTGTTGGGTTCCCAGCCATATTGGTGTGTCTTTAAATGAACGTGCGGATGCTGCCGCCAAGGAAGCTGTCCGCTCTTGTCCCATCTCTCGTAAAGGCATTCTGTATTCCGACTTTTCCCGGTTATCCATTCCTCAGTCCTTACCCGTTGGCAGGCTTCTTGGTTGTCTGTTACTGATAACAAGCTACGTATTCTTAAATGTTGTGTTTCCTCGTGGCAGTCCTCCTTCCACCATAACCGGCGGTGGGAAACAGCTCTGGCGAGGTTGCGTATTGGCCATACTCGCTTAACCTATGGTCACTTGATGGAGCGCCGCCCTGCTCCTTATTGTCCTAGTTGCATTGTCCCTCTTACGGTCGTGAATGTCCTTCTTGAATATCCTGACTTCCTGGACGAGCGTGTGTCTTGCTTTCCGACAGCCCCTCGCGGTCACCTGTCCCTCGATAGAATTCTTGATGACTCGGATACTTTTGATATCGTTCGCCTTATGCGTTTTTGTTCTCGTATTGGCATCCTTGGTGATATTTAGCGCCCTCTGATTATTTTGCGTATTTGATGGTGCTACATAGCCTTCCCGGTTTGGTGCCTTCTTTTGATAATTACTTACTTACTTAGCATAATTATATTGTTTTCCCGTTTATGCAGTGTTTTATTCATACCCTAGACACTGTTTAGCAAGGCCGATTTTCTTATACTTTGATCACTGCGGGGAAAATAACCTTACTAAGTTTCGAGGGTTGTAACACAGTCCCTCTCCTCGGCTCTGTAATAAGTGCTAGAGGTTAGGGCATATTGCACTCTGATGCTCCAGTACTATCTTTCTCTGTCCCATGTGTGGGGACGAAGGTCACTCTAAGTCGGAGTGCACTTCTTCCCGGCCTCGCTGCCTCAATTGTGGTTAGACCCACCCTACCTTCTCCCGCATGTGTGTACATTACAAACTTGAAGCAGCTGTCCTCACCTTGAAGCACCGGGAATGTTTGTCTTTTCTTGAGGCAAGGCGCCAAGTTCGCCATCTCCTCCCTTTCGCTGGCGTCTCTTATGATCGCATGTTGCGCTCTTCCTCTCCTCGTCCTTCCCACCTTCCTCAGTCTCACAACCATTTCCAGACCCGCCCACCGCCTCCTCCTCTGTTCCTTTATTTTCTGCTCCGACAGGTCCCCCTCATGGTACTATGTCTGGGGTTCCCCTTCTTTCTACCCGGTCTGTCATGTCTCCCGTGTCTTCTTCCTCATCTCCCTCCGATCCTCCTTCCCGTCCTTCTCCACCATCTCTTCGCTCTCCACGCCGCCTGTCTGTGCGGCCTGGTGTCCATCACTTCTCTCAGCTGTCATCGTGTTGTTTGCTCTCGTTCTTCTTCTCCTGTTGAGACGCTTGAGTCTGTTGCCCAGTACGCTGTTGCTGGGACGCCTGTCTCTTTGAGTCAGAAGCGAAAGCCTGGCTTGTCTCCTTCCTCCTCCCCATCGGGTAAGAAGGCTTCGACTTCATCCTCGCCCCCTACCTCTGACACTTTCACTTCATTCTCTCCCGTTTCGGTGGTCGCACCCCATGTTCCTGCTGTGGAGGTTCCTTTGGCCCCCGCTTCCCTCTCGGTTGCTGTCCTTGTTTCTGCCCCTCCTCCTGCTGCTCTCCTTGACCCTCGGTTGTCCCCCACTACTCCTCCTCCTCCTCCTCCTCCTAATCCGGATCCTGCTCGTCTGCCCCTGATATGTCCTCCCGCTCCCTTCCCTCCATCCTTACTCAGATTACTCATGCCCCCTAACCCTGACCCTGTACCTGCGCTTCTTTGACGTGCTTTGTTCCTTTTTAACCTTTGTTCCTTCATTGTTCTCTGTTGCTGTCCTTTCTCTTTTGTCGATGTCTATTCTTCAATGGAAAATTTGTGGTTATTACGCCTATTTCCATGAACTCCAACTTCTTATTTTTCAGTTTTCGCCCCTTTGTGTCTGTCTCCAGGAGCCGATACTTGGTACCCGTCCTGGTCGCTACTGTGGCTATTCCGTTCTCTTCCCCCCCCCCCCTCAGCAAAAGCTGGGGCTAATAACTTCTGCTCTTGATTCGTTCTGATGTTCCTTTCGTCCCCCTCCTTTTTTTTGTCGCCACTCCAATGTTTGCTGCACGTGTCTTTCTGTGTAAATGGTAAGCGGTTTGGTCTATTTATCTCCCCCCAAATGTCCGGCTTTCTCTTCCCGATCTTAAACATCTTCTGGACTCCTTGCCAGAGCCTGTGCTCCTCCTGGGTGACTTCAATTGTCGACATATCATCTGGGGTGATGTTCTGGCAAACACCGGAGGTTGCCTTCTTAAACCGTCCATCCTCTCCTCTTCCCTGTCTCTTCTGAATTCTTGGGAGCCCACTCATTTGGACTCTCGGACTCTTTCCCTTTCCTGTCTTGATCTTTTTCTCTGCTTGCCGTCTCTTTACATGGATTTCACGTGGCGGGTTCTTGATGACCTCCATGGCAGTGAACATTTCCCCATCCTTGTTACCTTTTTCTCTTTTCACTCTCCCCTCTCCTTCCCTAGGTGGCTGTTTGCCAAAGCAGACTGGAACCTCTTTACCCTCCCTGCTGCTCTCTCCGACCTTTCGATTCGGCCTCTCCCTTGCACCCTCCTCCTTTTTCATGACACCATCTTCGACGCTGCCCTCCACTCTATTCCTCGCTCTTAATTTCGAGAAACGCAGAAGTCGGTTCCCTAGTGGAATGTGGGTTGTACTCGTGCTGTCTGTCTGCTGTAAGCATACAGACTGGAAGACACCACCGCAGGCAGACAGCTGATTCTTTTCTTTTGTTTCGGAAGGCGAGTGATGTGGCCCATAGAACCATCCATACACCTAAGCGTGAGTGTTGGAAGTCTTATGTTTCCACCATTACGTCCAAAACTCCTCTGTCGCAAATCTAGAAGCGCATCCGCAAGATTGTGGGTAAGTTCATTCCCGATGTCTCGCCGGACCTTCACCTCCGTGGTACTCTTGTGGCGGATCCGTTGCAGGTCGCGACTGAACTGGGTTTCACTTTTCTTCTGTCAGCTCTGATTCTCAGCTTCCTTCTACGTAAGCCTGTTTTTGAATCTCGTCCTTTAGATTTCTGCATCCATCTCAGACTTCCCTATGACGATCCCTTCTCTCTCTCTGAACTTCAGTCTGCCCTGGCCTTCTGCGGTTCTATGGTGGCGGGCTCCGATGGCATTCATTATGAGATGCTTCGCTGTCTCCCTCCGTGTACGTCTCAGTATTTACCGAATTTGTATAATCGGGTCGTGAGTGCCTGAGGACTGACACGATGCTGTTGTCCTCCTTGTTCGGAAACTAGGGTCTCTTGAGACATCCCCGAAAGACTTTCGCCCTTTTGTCCTCATGAGTTGTGTCTGCAAACTCTTAGAACGTATGGTTAACGTTCGTCTGATGTGGTCCTTGGAACACTATCACCACCTCTCCCCTTCTCAGTTTGGTTTTCGCAAGGTCTGCAGCACAACAGATGTCCTGGTGAACTTGGAGGCCTATATTCGTACTGCTTTCCCTGCGAAGACCTCTGTTGCTGTCCTTTTTGATCTGGAAAAGGCTTACGACACCACTTGGAGATATCATATTCTGTCCCAACTTCATTCTTTTGACCTTCAGGGTAATCTCCCTCCCTTTCTCCAAAGCTTCCTCACATGTCGTTCCTTTCAAGTGAGGCTTGATACCACTCTCTCTCTGCCCCTTTTCGGGAATATGAGAGTGTACCTCAAGGCAGTCTTCTGAGCACTACTCTTTTTCTGGTTGCCCTCATTGGTCTTCTTTCCTCCCTTCCTTCTGCCGTCTTTTCCGCTCTGTGTCGACGATCTTACCGTTTGCTGTCAGGGTGATGAACAACTTCAACAGCGGCTTCAACTTGTGATTGATTCCGTGTCATCTTGGGCCCATCGATCATGGCTTCCCGTTCTCTACGTCTAAGACTTGTGCTATGACTTTATCTCGAAAGCATGTCGTTTTTCGTCCGTCTCTGATGCTCTATGGTCTTCCCCTTGAGTACAAGGATTCCGCTAAGCATTAGGGGTTAATCTTTGTCACTCGTTTGTCTTGGTTGCCCCCATATTTCTTACCTCAAAGTTGAATGCCCTAAAGCCCTTACCCTCCTTAAGGTTTTATCCCATACTTCTTGGGGAGCAGATAGACACACTCTCCTCGCTTTACATTCCTCTCTCGACCTGCCTAAACTCGATTATGACTGCCCTGCTTTCTCGTCTGCTTCTCCTTCTAATCTTCACCGTCTTCATGCTTTGCACCATGCTGAGTTGCGCTTCAGCTCTGGTGCCTTTCGTTTGACTCCAGCCCTAGCTTGTATGTTGAGACTGGCTTCTTATCTCTCCGGGACCGCGGTGATCCCTAACGTCTTTGCTATCTTTCGCGGTCCTTGCAACTGTTACGTACTCCTAGCTGAATACGTATATAAAATTAAATAAACTTTTGTTTCATTATATTATTACTTGTATATGTACACATATTGTGTTTTTGTAAATTGGCGTGTGGTGTGGCAATGTCAGTGGGGACAGGAGCGCGGTTGCACACGTCTAATACCTGTTAGATTTGGGAAATTAGAATTGCTGGACCTGTTCAGTTATGGGAGTTCCAGATGTCACTTTTACTAAGTTTATATAATTGTTTATTTACTGTTATTAAGCAGGTGGCTTTGTACTTATATATTTTGCAAGTAACTTTTATATTTAGTTTGCATTCTTATGTGTTTTAAGAACAAGTGGTTGTTCAATTAGTTTTAAATATTAAAAAGTCTTTAGTTTCCATCCCTCATCCTGGATGAGGCAGAGGGGGAGTGGATTATGGGTAATGACGGTGCGAGAGTAGTCAGTAGCTCATACGGGTCAGGAGAGATCACATTTTTGTAGAGTTAAGTCTGTATCATTCATGTTGTGCCATATTTTATTATATTATATTATGTGAGAGATAATACTTATTGTTTGGTTGTATAAGTTAACTTGACCATCTGTGTTATTATATTATACTGTATTGAATATATATATTTTAAGTTATATGTATAATTCTTCAGTCCTAAGGGAGAAATACTTTTAATTCTTAGCCTGTTATCATTCATGGGGTTATACTGGTGACCCGCTTTAGAGAGCAGCAGTTGTATCCCTAGACATAATTAAAGCTTGGCTGCTGTAGGGTCACGAGCCTTAACGAATGATAGGTAACAAGAGTTATGGGGGCCTGTGCCGGGAAATATTGTTCCTACTTAAACTTAACTGTGCTAATTTAACCTTGCCTTCCTAGAGTACCAGTGTGCTATGTGTCTGTGTTTATAAGAACTATTCCATGTGCCAAGCAAGCCTTCCTGTGTGTCAAGTAACAACGTTTCACGATTTTGAGGTAAGTCATCCTATATATTTAGTTTGTGCAGTGAGGCCAAGCGAATTTTCAGTGTGGTGACAATTTTACAAGTGAAGTGTAGTGCAGTGCCATTGTGTTAATTATATTGTGTTAATCCAGTGCCAAGTCTTAGTAAATATGCAGAGCAAGTGTTGTCGCTGTTGGCTGACCCAGACTTTGAGGGAATTAAAAGCCTAACAAAGTCTGCGTTAATAAATATGGCCAGTAAGCTAGAATTAACGGCCAAAAATACTATGACAAAACCACAAATTCTGAGAATAATAGTGACATATTTAGTTGAGAATGGAGAGTTAAGAGAAGAAATTCTGGAGGAAGTCAGAGAAGAGACGAGTGAGCAAATGTCGTTAAAGCGTCTTGAGTTAGAAGCGCAAATAGCATATGCTAAGCTTGATGCTCAAAAGGAACAGAAAATATTAGAGGCTGAAGCTCGTCAAAGAGAGATTGAAGCTCAACAGAGACAGCAAATATTAGAGGCTGAAGCTCAGCAGAGGGAGCTTGAGACTAGGCGCTTGGAGGTTATGGCACAGTTCCAACTAGAAGCAACAAAAAAGCAACAATTAGAGATTCAACAACAAATGGCTGACACTATCTTCAGGCTTGAAACACAGCGTATGGCAGCTGGGCATGGAAATACTAGTAATGTTTCAACAAATAGTGATAATAATCCCATAAGGATGAATAAGTATATAGAGTTACCCAAGTTTAATGAGGAGGATCCTGAGGTTTTCTTTGCACATTTTTATAAGATTGCCATCAGTATGAACTGGCCAAGGGATCAATGGGTAGCCATTATGCAGTCTCAATTTAAGGGGCGTAGTCAGGAGGTTTTTACATCCCTACCTGACGCTCATAGTTTTGATTATGAATTTGTAAAGAAAAGCATCTTAAATGCGTATCAATTAAATCCAGAGGCACACAGGCAGAAGTTTCGGAACCTAAGGAGGGTAAGCGATCAGACAATAGCAGATTTTACTCGTCAGAAGACGAATTTTTGCAACAGATGGTTAAAGTCACTTTCAGTAACTGAGTTTGATGCTCTAAAGAACCTTCTTATAATGGAAGAAGTATTGTCATGTCTCCCAGACAAGTTGTGCACTTTTATGGCAGAACAAAAGAATGTAACAGACATTTATGAGCTCTCAAAGCTCGCAGATGAGCATGAGTTGTTGACTAAGGCCCAGTTTACGGCCACTTCACCTAAGTCTAGTCGTAGAGTAAATTATAATGCTCACCGAACTCCTTATCAGAATCCATCCAGTCCTAGTGCTCCAGTTACTCCCATGAGCTCTTCTCTTACAAAACCTAATCCTGCTACTTCCTTGTCAGGAATGTCAAATAATAATAAGGTTACTTCTAAACCTACAGTTGGTTCCACAGGTGTGTCCACTGTAAGGTCCTGTTCCCATTGTAAGAGAAAAGGCCATGGAATTAATTCTCGTTTTATATTGCACCCTGAGTTACGACCAACTGGTCTCATTTATTGTAGAGGTGTGCAAAATAAATTTACTAATAAACATGAAACTGTAAACCCCAATTGGGTGAAACAGTATTCACCATATATGTCTTCAGGTGAAGTTTTGTGTATTAATGGGAAATGGAAGCCAGTTGTTATTCTTCGTGATACAGGTGCTTCCCAAACCCTAATTTCACCCAGTATTCTTTCTGATGTTGAAAAGAGAGAGACTGGAAAGTTTGTAGTTCTTCAGAGTGTTGCAGGATGTAAGACTGTACCTCTAATAGATATTAATTTCAGATCCACCATTACACCAAGTTTATGCACTGTGGGTGTTAGTACACAGTTGCCCATCCCAGGTGTGAATGTTATATTGGGTAATGATGTGGCCATAAATCATGTTGTGGGTGAGAATGATCCCCGTTTGTGTAAACAGCCAGATGCAGACCATGATTATTCTGCCTGTGCTGAAATTAGTTCTATGAATGAAAAACCTGTTGTAGAAGATGGTTTTGTCCATTCTACCTGTGCTGATGTCAGTACTATTATAAATCCAGTTGTCAGTTCTAATGTTGTTACTCAAGCATTTGTTCCAGTAACCAGTACCCCTTCAGTGGAGAAGTGGGATGTGGTTGTTCCAGATTCATGTGTGGCCAACCTAGTTGTTGAGAGTAAGCCTGATACTATGACTCTGCTTTATTCCAATAAATTGGGAAAGGATGTCCATGTACCATTGTCTTGCCCGCTCGCTACGAACGTTGTGCCAGGAGTTGAGAGAAACTTAAAAGCCACGACTCTATTGTATTCCAGCCAAGTGAATGGTTTAGGACAAGATGTCGGGTTGGCAAAAGTATTCCCGCTCACTGCAAGTTTAGAATCAGTTGTCGAGAGTAAGTCCGTTGTAGAGGCCCTGCCTCACCCTAGTCAAGGTGATAGTATAGGGGAGGAGGTCAAACTATCTGTTACTTGCCCGCTCGTTTCAGATTCCCTTAATTTATGTGCATTGAGTAGAACTGACCCTAAGATTTCAGAGAGAAGCAAGGAGATCTGTACTGTAGATCCAGTTCTGGAGAGTGTGGGAAAGCAGCCAGAGGATCAGCTTCTGTTGATTAGATGGAGACCCATTGAGCCTCCCTCTGCAGTTGTCGGTGAGGATGTGACCCAGCTTAGTAGTGTTATTATTGATTGTGAGCAGACAGTACTCCGAGCAGCTCCAGAAGTCATGGGGGAAAATTTTGGTAAAATCATTGAGAGTGGTAAAGTATCATGTGGATCTAAGTTGCGGAGTTTTGTGGGTTGTGATTCTTATTCCATGTGGAGTAAGTATATCTCATTGTGTAAAATGAGTCAGAGTGTGTGTAGGATGTTGAAATCTACTTTTATTCTGCAGGAGCCATTTTCTTGTGAAGTAATGTACTGTGGGACATCTTTGTCCAGGCTTGTGGTTGAGCAGAGAGAGTTTACTCAAGTAGGTTGTGCATCCAGTTGTTCTGAGGAAGTGGTGAGTTATACTAGAGTAGTGTCTCTATATTCAGGTCCAGGTAATTTTGATGCACGAGTGATAAAAGTGTATGTTCCACTCAAGTGTGGTGTTGATTTTCAGAGTCATATTGGTGGTGAAGGATTAAATCATACTGGGGAGCAGATGTTTGAGGCTCCAGGTGTGTATTTCAAGTTGGGGGATAAGGTCATCCTACCTAGTGTTAATCATTGTGAAGGGTTTCAGATTGTCCTTGGGTGTTTACCAGGTAATCTGCTGTGCATCTTCAAGATGTTAAGACCCTTAAACCTCTTGGTTGATTGGTTGTCATCAGGCGTAAATCAATTGGGAAGTTATGGTGAGGTTTGTGAAGTTTTTGGCGGTTTAATTTAGTCTTTTGGAAGAATAGAAGGTTGATGAAAGTGTGTGTTGTGTTCAAGTTCACCATCAGGGGGTGTGAAATTGTCTTGAGAGTTATGATTGAGATATGGTGCCTAGGCATATGCCTGTTTTCTTTCACTGATCGTTATGACAGAGTTATGAGGAAATTGATTTCTGTGTTCCTTATGGATCATCTGAGTCAGTTCGATCAGGTAGTCTTTGCACTTATCTTGGGTTGTATTTCTTGGTTTGAAGGTCAAAGGTTTGCTAAGTCGGTGTCTTGTGTTTCGCAAGGTTCTATGAATGGGAAAGTTTTATACATAATGGTGAGGTTTAATGCTAATTTCTCTAATTTTAGTATCCGTTGGGCGAGAGTATGTGTTCCATAGAGGATCAAGAGTGATGAAGAGCAGATGTCTTTGTCAGAGCATACCCAGGAGAAGTCCCAAATCTACTCAACATCCAGTCAGCTTCAATTAAACAGTTCAGCTCCAGAAAAAGGGAGTAATGGAAAATGGAGTCTGTCTTGGAAAAATTCACCATGTGGAAAAGGGATCACATGGAAATACAGGATTGATCTTGGAGAAATAGTAGAAACAGATAGAAAGATAAATTGCCGTGATAACTGTGTGAAAGCAGCTACCTTTCTTGACAATTCTATTCATGCTACTAATGATAATGTTATATCATTAGTAGCATGAATAGAATTGTTATATGTATAATTCTTCAGTCCTAAAAAAGAGAAATACTTTTAATTCTTAGCCTGTTATCATTCATGGGGTTATACTGTTGACCCGCTTTAGAGAGCAGCAGTTGTATCCATAGACATAATTAAAGCTTGGCTGCTGTAGGGTCACGAGCCTTAACGAACGATAGGTAACAGCAACATCCTACCTCTTGACTCTGTCGTGCTTTGACTTTTACCCCTCCTGTAGTTCCTGTTCCTCTTCACCACCTCCCTTTTTCTGCCCGGTTATCTAGTCTACAGGATTCTCTTTTGGTTCTTATTTCTCCTCGTACTGTTTCTTCCTTGCCCCCGTGGCGAGTCCCCTTGTCAAAATTTTGTTCTTCCTTGTCCCACATCACTAAAGCTTTAACCCCTGTTACAGTTCTGAAACGCTTTTTCCTTGAGCACCTTTCTTCACACTCCCGCTCCGTTTCCATCTTCACCGATGGGTCTAAGTCTGCGGACGGTGAAGGCTATTCTGTTGTTTTTCCTTACCGCACTTATATGTGTCGCCTACCTCCGGAGACCAGAATTTTCACTGCAGAACTTTATGCTATTCTCTATGCTCTTCGTCTCACACTTTCTAGTTGTCAATTTTCCTTTGTGGTTGCCGTTGACTCTTGTAGTGTCCTCATCTCTTGGGTCCTTCAGTCAGCTCCATCTAGTGCCAGAGACAGTACAGGCCAGAGTGCCGCCTTGACGTCCGGAAGCACGAGACCACACACCACAGGAGACAACTGGAGACTAGACTGGAGACGAGGCAGGTAGGGGTGGACGAGGTGCGGGAGTCGGGGATCAACTAACTTCCATTCCGACACCCACAGGCATATCGAGGCTGGCATCAGAGACCGGCAACGGGACAACAGACGACTGGGAAGTATCACTCACCACAGCAGCACCTTCTGAGAGGTCCGGGACCGCCAATGGGGAAAAGTCTTCCTCCTTGAAGAGGTTCACAGGCCCGACCCGGCGTGCATCACATCTCGCAGCCTGATGGCCCGAGAGTCCGCACCGGTAACAAGTCCGGGGCTGACCCCCATAGAATACGCATACCATGAAGCCCAGAAGCAGGAGAGACAAAGGGATGGGGTCCTTCAAGCGCAGTGCCACAGTGCGGGTCTGAACACCCTTACACCGCTCAGAGAAGACTGCATTCATCCAGACACTCAAGACCCGCCCAATCGAGTAAAGTGATGCTGGAGAAGGGATTCAGGGAAAAAGGGTTCACCATGAACTGCCACATAGGTAGTCACATTGCACCTGTCTGACACTTCCACTGAACCACCACCCTCAGGCAGAGTAAAACTCCTCCCGTCATAGCGGTCCATAAATTCACAATACACAGCCATGGAGCAGTATTTCACAACAGCTCGATGCCCGGATACAAGTTGAACGCCGCACACTAATGTCTCATCAACTCGCAATATGTCAATCACCACCACCTCAACTGCCGGGTAAGACGCTGGGCCAGTAAATTATAGTCCAATGGTATCCCTCAGCTTCACAGGGGGAAGGGGGGCCGCCATCCATCCAGCCGTCACGGCTCCAAGGGTCCGCTCACAAACTCAAACTATCTTGGGTCAGCAAACCAGGAGCTCGCAGGCGACACGTCCACCTCCGCCCAGAGCTAGCCGAGCACTCGCTTCACAAGGAATAGTACATTTGGGTCATTCCATCTCAAATCACCAAAAAGTAACCTATGGCTCCCACTCGACCGTCTCCATATGCCATGAAATTTTGTAGTAAGATAGCTCTAGACCCAAAATGACAGTTTGCAAAATATTAGAGCTCAATCTGCTTTGGTTCTTAAAAAACAGGTCCATATTCAATGGGCTCTCGTCCCGTTAATGCATAAGTACCACAAAAATTACCAACTTTGACCCTTTGTTAAATCACTTCTATTGCCTGTAGGAGTGCGAAATTTGACATTCCAGGACAACGTTTGGTGTAGAATAACGTAGTTTAATCGAAAAAGCAGTATGGGTGGCCATTCAGATATCCATCCATGCTAAAATCACTGCCAAATCTTGTCGCGAGAAATTTGGACCCCAATTTGGAGACCACTTACTCATCAGCATAAGGTATAAACGCCATGATCCTTTGCAACGATGTATAACAAGCACAATATTATGCAGTGATGCAATAGCAACTCTGTTGTATCCATATGTCCAGAGGTGGCCCACTTGAAAGTTGGCCCCAAAAAAATTATGCAAAACTAGCCAACTTTCAAGGCAAAATATCTCAATATGCGTCATTCCAAATTTGGTTTTGAATGACACCATTGGATAGAGCAGATTTTTCTGTACAGGAGTAACTTTTATTTAGGTTGGGATCTGAATTTCTAGTTCATCCAGAGGACTCTGAAAATGACATACCTAGGTGCGATATAAAAAAAAATATAATTATGATCCGCCATCTTCTTTGTGCACTGATCATGACTTTTTTTTTTCTTTCCATTCTTTCCGGGACACATTCGACTAAATTCTTCACCCTCAAAAAACTGTACTACCCTTTTGAATGAGATAAATTGACAACATGCCCATTTACTCAGTCCTTGGTACAGCCTCACGGAATTCAATTTTGCATCTAAGCAGATGCAAAGTGCCAGTAGCACAAGCACTCAGTATAGTGTGGAGAAAAAGCTTGGACACTGGGGAGATAACAGAAGCACATACATGTACATATACAGCTCCTCTACACAAGGCAGAGAGCACAGCACTGGCTAAGCATTATAATAAGAAGTACAAAAATAAAAGATTACAAGAGATTGATCAGGTTTCATGGAGACCAATGACCTCCACAACCTAGGTCAACATGGACTTAGGGCGGGAAGATCATGCCTTTTGCAGCTACTCGACTACTATGAAAAATTACTGATGAATTAGAAATGAAATAGAGTATAGATGTAGTATGTTTGGACTTCGCAAAGGCATTTGATAAACATGACCATGCATTAATTGCACAAGAATTCTATTGAGGGACAGGTGACCGCGAGGGGCGGTCGGAAAGCAAGACACACGCTCGTCCTGGAAGTCAGGACATTCAAGAAGGACATGCACGACCGTAAGAGGGACAATGCAATTAGGACAATAAGGAGCAGGGCGGCGCTCCATCAAGTGACCATGGGTTAGGCGAGTATGGCCAATACGCAATCTCGCCAGAGCTGTTTCCCACCGCCGGTTACGGTGGAAGGAGGACGGCCACGAGGAAACACAACATTTAAGAGTACGTAGCTTGTTACCAGTAAGTGACAACCAAGAAGCCTGCCAACGGGTAAGGACTGAGGAATGGATAACCGGGTAAAAGTCGGAATACGGAACGCCTTTACGAGAGATGGGACAAGAGCGGACAGCTTCCTTGGCGGCAGCATCCGCACGCTCATTTAAAGACACACCAATATGGCTGGGAACCCAACAAAACTCAACCGACTTAAATTTACTGTGAACAAGAAACAGCCAATGCTGGATCTCGACAACTACTGGATGAACCGGATTAAAGGACCCGAGAGCCATGAGGGCACTACGAGAGTCAACAACAACTACAAAGGAGCACTGACAACGAGAAAGCAGGAGACGAAGAGCATAGAGAATAGCATAAAGTTCCACTGTAAAGATGCTAGTCTCCGAAGGTAAGTGACACATATAAGTGCGATCAGGAAAAACAACCAAGTAGCCAACACCGTCCGCCGACTTAGACCCATCGGTGAAGACAGAAACGGAGCGGGAGTGAGAAGAAGAGTGCTCAAGGAAAAGACGTTTTAGAACCGTAGGAGTGGTAAAAGCTTTAGTGATACGGGTCAAGGAAGTACAAAACCGCGGAAGAGGGACTCTCCACGGGGGCAAAGAAGGAACAACACGAGGAGAAACATTAGAAATACGAACGGAAAGAGAATCCTGGAGGCGAGATAACCGGACAGAAAGAGGAAGCTGGTGAAGAGGATCAGGAACCGCAGGAGGGGTAAAAGTTAAAGCACGACAGAGGCGAGAGGAAGGATGTTGTAAGGACCGCGCAAGATAGCGAAGACAGTAGCGATCACGGCGGTCTTGGAGAGACAGGAAGCCAGTGTCAACATACAAGCTAAGGACGGGAGTCGAACGAAAGGCACCAGAACCGAGGCGCAACCCAGTATGGTGCAAAGCATCAAGACGGCGAAGAGTAGAAGGAGAAGCAGACGAGTAAGCAGGGCAACCATAATCGAGCTTAGACAGGACAAGAGAGGAATGTAAAGCAAGGAGAGAGCGCCTATCTGCTACCCAAGAAGTATGGGACAAGACCCGAAGGAGGGTAAGGGCCTTAGAGCACTCAACACGAAGGTAAGAGATATGGGGAGACCAAGACAAACGAGTGTCAAGGAATAACCCCAAAAGTTTTGCGGAATCTTTGTATTCAAGGGGATGACCATAAAGTGACAAAGAGGGACGAAGAACAACCCGTTTCCGCGTAAAAGTCATGGCACAAGTCTTAGAAGTAGAGAACTTGAAGCCATAATCGGTGGCCCAAGACGTCACGGCATCAATTGCAAGTTGAAGCCGGCGCTGAAGGAGAGGCGAATCATCACCCTGACAGCAAAGGGTAAGATCATCGACATAGAGAGCGGAGAAGACACCAGAAGGAAGAGAAGAAAGAAGACCATTGAGGGCAACCAGAAAGAGTAGTGCTCAGAACACTACCCTGGGGCACACCTTTGTATTGCTGAAAAGAGGGAGAGAGCGCGGTACCAAGGCGCACCCGAAAGGAACGACGGGAGATGAAGCTGCGGAGAAAGATTGGGAGATGACCACGAAGGCCAAAAGAATGAAGTTGATGATATCGCCAAGTGGTGTCGTAAGTCTTTTCCAGGTCAAAAAGGACGGCAACAACGGAGGTCTTCGCAGCAAAAGCTGTACGAATATAGACCTCCAAGTTCACCAGGACATCTGTCGTGCTGCGGCACTTGCGGAAACCAAATTGAGAAGGGGAGAGGAGGTGATGGTGTTCCAGGAACCACATCAGACGAACGTTAACCATACGTTCAAAGAGTTTGCAGACACAACTTGTGAGAGCAATAGGGCGAAAGTCCCTAGGGGAAGTACCCAAAGATCCCGGTTTGCGAACAAGGAGGACAACGGCATCGAGCCAGTCCTCAGGGACTGACGACGACTCCCAGATCCGATTATACAGACTCAGTAAATACTGAGGCGTGCACGGAGGGAGATGGCGAAGCATCTCATAATGAATACCATCGGAGCCCGCCGCCGTAGAACCGCAGAGGGCCAGGGCAGAACGAAGTTAAGAGAGAGAGAAGGGATCATTATAGGGAAGTTGAAGACGAGTGCAGAAATCTAAAGGACGAGACTCAAGGACAGGTTTACGAAGAAGAAAAGATTGGGGAAGATGAAGACCAGAGCTAACAGAAGAAAAGTGGGAACCCAGTACGGAAGCGACGTGCAACGGGTCCGCCACAAGAGTATCATGGAGGTGAAGGACCGGTGAAACATCGGGAACGAATTTACCCGCTATCTTGCGGATACGCTTCCAGATCTGGGCCAGAGGAGTTTCGGACGTAATTGTTGAGACATAAGATGCCCAACATTCACGTTTAGCCGTACGGATGGCCCTACGGGCCACCGCACTCGCTTTCCGAAAGAAAAGAAAAGAATCGGTCGTCTGCCTACCGCGGGGCCTCTTCCAGGGTGCACGCTTACAGCGGACAGCCCGAGCACAGTCCGCATTCCACCATGGAACGCACTTCCGTGGACCCCGGGAGGAAGAGCGAGGAATAGACCGGAGGGCAGCGTTGAAGACAGTGTCATGAAAATGGAGGAGAGCGCGAGAGAGAGGCAGAAGGGAGAGGTCAGAGAGAGTAGCACTGAGGGAAAATAGGGTCCAGTCCGCCTTAGCAAACTGCCACCTAGGGAAAGAGAGGGAAGGGCGAAAAGAGAAAAAGGAAACAAGGATGGGGAAATGATCACTTCCATGGAGGTCATCAAGAACCTGCCACATGAAGTCTAAGTAAAGAGAAGAAGAGCAGAGAGAAAGATCAAGACAAGAAAGGGTGCGAGTCCGAGAGTCCAAATGAGTGGGCTCACCAGAATTCAGAAGAGACAGGGAAGAGGAGAGGAGAAACGGCTCAAGAAGGCGACCCCGGGTATTCGTCAGAACGTCACCCCAAAGAGAATGACGACAATTGAAGTCACCCAGCAGGAGCACAGGCTCCGGCAAGGAGTCTAGGAGGTGTTTCAAATCAGGAAGAGAAAGCGGGCCACTCGGGGGGGAGATAAATGGAACAAACAGTGTACCATTTCCCCACAAAGACACGAGCAGCAGAACAATGGAGAGGCGAAGGAAAAGTAAAGGAACAAAGGGAACATCAGCACGAATTAAAAGAGCAGAAGAATTAGAAGCCCCAGCAATAGCTGGGGGGGGGGGGGAGAGAAAGGAATAGCCACGAAAACGACCAGGACGAGCACCAAGCATCGGCTCCTGGAGACAGACACAAAGGGGCGAAAACCGCAAAATCAGAAGTTGGAGTTCGAGGAAATTGGCGTAATAACCTCGAACGTTCCATTGAAGAATGGACAACGACGAGAAGAGAAAGGACAAAAACAGAGAACAAGGAAGAAACAATGGCGAAAGAGCAACAGAGCACGTTAAAGAATATCAGGGTCGGGATGAGGGTCAGCAAAGTCAGGGTTAGGGGGCATGGGTAAACTGAGCAAAGACGGAGGGAAGGAAACGGGAGAACAGATCAAAGGTGGGCGGGCGGGGTCCGGAGGAGGAAGAGGAGGAGACAACGGAGAGGAGCAGGCCAGGACAGCAGCAGGAAGAGGAGGGGTAGAAAGAGGGGAGCGTACCTCAGCAAGGGCAGCAACTGAGAGGGAAGCGGGGGCTAAAGAAACCTCCATAGCAGGAACAGGGGGCGCAACCACCGAAATGGGAGGGGAAGGAGCGAGAGAGGCAGAAGTAGGGGCCGAGGAAGAAAGCGAAACCTTCTTACCCGCCGGGGAGGAGGAAGGAGAGGAGCCAGGTTTACGCTTCTGACGTAAAGAGACAGGTATCCCAGCAACCACGTACTGGGCAACGGATTCTAGCGTCTCAACAGGATAAGCTGAACGAGAGCACACAAGACGGCCGTTTGGAGAGCGATGGACATCAGCCCGCACCGACAGGCGGCGGGGAGAGCCAAGAGATGGAGGGGAAGGATGGGAAGGAGGAACGGAGGGAGACGAGGAAGAAGACACAGGAGACACGACAGACCGGGTAGAAGGAAGGGGAACCCCAGACAGAGGACCAGGAGGAGGATCCTTCGGGAAAGAACCCAAAGGAACAGAGGAGGGGGCAGTGGGCGCATCAGGGTCCAAGGCCCGGAAACGGTTGTGAGACTGAGGAAGGCGGGAAGGACGAGGAGAGGAAGAGCGCACACGCGAGCATAAGAGATATCAGCAAAAGGCGCGGAGCCGGCGAACCTGGCGTCTCGCCTGAGGAAAAGATAAACGCTCCCGGTGCTTCAAGTTGAGGACGGCTGCCTCAAGCTTGTAATGGACACACGCACGGGAGAAGGTAGGATGGGCCTCACCGCAGTTGAGGCAACGAGCCTGGGGAGAAGTGCACTCCGACTTAGAGTGACCTTCGCCTCCACACAAAGGACAGAGAGAGACAGTCCCGGAGCAGCGGAGGGCACCATGCCCAAACCTCCAGCACTTGTTGCAGAGCCGAGGAGACGGAATGTACTCCTGGACAGAGCACCTGGCACCAGCAAGAATGACAGAGGGTGGAAGGGTCCTACCATCAAAGGTAATCTTCACAACCCGGAAGGGTTGACGGCGACTACCACGAGGGGGACGAGTAAACGTGTCCACCTGGAGAATAGAATGGCCCTGGGCAGCAAAGATATGTCGAATATCGTCGTGGCAGTCGCGCAGGTCCCGAACACCGGTTACAACATGGGGCGGGAGCAAAATAGTGCCAACACTGGCATTCAACTGAGCGTTCTTTGAGACCCGAACAGGGGTCTCGCCAAGGCAGGATAAGGCAGCCAAGCGGGAAGCAGCATCCTGAGAAGGAGCAGCAACGACACGTGTACCGAGACGAGTGGGGTCGAAAGTAATGGAGGCATCCACGGAATCAACGAGATGTCGATGGAGGGAGAAATCGTCAGGAGGCGCAGAATCAAGAGGGAGGAGATCAAAATATTTGGCCCACGAAGTGGGACCAAACAAGGCTTGATAGGTAGCAGAACTGGAAGGAATCGAGCGAGGGCGGCCGTGACGAGGACGGCGGTGAGAACCCCCAGAGAGAGAGAGGGGTTAAAAGGCGCAGTAGTTACAACTAGAGAAGGAGCCGCGCCAGGGGACGAGGTAGTCACCACTGGGGGCTTGGGGCTCGACCCAACCACAGAGGAGGGAGGGGAGCCAGGGGAAGGAGTCAGAGAGGCCAAAGGAGGAGCAAGGTCGGGGCCCAATGCAACGGAGGCTACAGAGCCTGGTCTTCCAACACGGACCGACTCGGGGGCTTGGTCGCCCACCCCACGAGCCTGAAAAGGTAAACCAGAAGCAGCCGAAACAGTGGTCATCATCACGAAAAGAAGAATTCATTCACGAATGTGCCCCCACACCCACCATGGAGCCACAATTAGAGGCAGGACACCCAACAAGAAGCTATCGCCGATCTTGCCTGGGCCTCCTAGGGGTGCGTCGTGAGTATACGCCCCACAAACGCCACCTTAAGAAACCGGCAGTCCGTCGATATCGGGTTCAGTGACAAAAGGGGGATTGACAATAAAAGGTTCCCCTCGCTCTCGACGTCGGGTACTACAGTTCTACGGGTGCAAGAGTATGCCTCCTCAAGCACCCGGGCGTCAAAATAGAAGAAGTCCAAGGGAAGAACCAGAACGAGCAAAAGGTCGGCAGGAAACGGCAAGCAGATAGGAGAAGAGGGGGCAGAAAAACGAAACAGAAGGAAAAGGAAAAGGTGCCCAGCAGAATTGGAGAGGACGGCAGCAGGAGCACAAGGCTAGAAAAGGACAGAGGACTGTCCCAAGGAGCATCACACTCCGGCAGCCGCCCACGAACCCCCCGCACGGCGACAACGAGCTGAGCGGGGAGGGGGTACAGGGTACAAAACAACCAAATCTCCAAGAATGAAAGCAAACATGTAAATGATGTAGGAGTAATGATGTTTGACGACCTAACGTTTAGGGAACACAACCTAGCAAATAGGGTCAACAAAAATAGTAATAGGATTGATTACAGGATCCTTGAACTCTAGGGATCGCATCGCAATGGTTGTACTTTCCATGCCACTTGTTCAGCGCTGTCTTGATTGAAAAATCATTACTAGTGTTTCAAATAAAACACTGCAGATGTCAATTTTTGTTCTCACAAATTGTTCTCACAATTTTACTTCTACATTGTCCTGTTCATAGATAAGTCTGTCAACAGTGTTGGCAAGGCTGTTGTTTTCCCTGATCACATCTGTAGTTTTCCGCCCGCTCCTGGAGACTAGCATCAAGGTGAAACATGGTGCAATTTTTTAACTCTTGTTTGACTCTCGCAGAGCCCGGATGGCTTTTGTCTTTTCTTACCCTTTGCATCCTGTGGTGGCGGCGGCAATCCAATTCTGTCTATTATGGCTGGGTTCCTAGCTATATTGGAGTTATCTCCAATGAACTTCCCGACATCTTCGCAAAGTAGGCCAATTGTTCTCCCAACATTTCCCGGAGAGTGATTCCTTATTCAGATTTGTATCCAGTCATTCGTTCTGCAATCCAGGACCATTGGCTGGGTCGTTGGGCTGTCAAAAAGCTTTACTCTAAAAATGACATTTACTAATGGCCTTCCTCTGTCCACCTTAATAGATAATGGGAAACGGCTCTGGCTAGGTTGCATAATGGCCACAATTTTTTATTTTAGTATAAAATTACACAAATATAATATAAAAGTATAAGCATCCAAGTGCCAAAGAAACCAAAACTAATAAAAAACATGTGAACTACCTGCTTTGTTCACCTGCATACACCTGTTTACACCTGTACACCTTTGTAAAACTTTGTAAACCTGCAAACACAGTGCACAAACTAAAGAAAACCCACACTACCCTGACATGTGGTGCCAATTGGAACACATGACCAAAACAAACAATACAAACAAGACAGAAAGAAGAACGGAAACGTGAAAAACCAAGGTAAAACAAAAAGGGCACCGAAGCACCACACAAAAAAAAGAGACAAAAGCAGAAAAACACTACACCCGTCGACATGCCCATTAATCCACCTATCTCTGTTAACTTGCGAAGGATACTTGTCACAATACACACTCCAAAGTGCCCACTCCGCCTTGAGAGCACATCCAGCAAGCGTGTGACAGGGTCGATGCATGAATACCGGAACATTCGGCAACACCGGAGGCTGCTACACGGAGGGAAGCATCACAGAAGACTGCAGTGCGGAACTCCGCTGCACAGGACATTGTACAGAAGACTGCATCAAGGGAGGCTGTTGCACGGAGGGCGGAAGCACAGAAGAATGGAGTTCAGGGAGCAGCAGCAGCACAATGCCAAAGCACAGGGGGCAGCACAGGGACCTGCAGCAAGAAGTGCCAAGGCACAAGGGGGCTCCTGCCCAGAACCACATGGACAGCCACCACCGGGCCCTCCACAGAATTTGACACAGCAACACAGGCTGCATCAGTTGCAGGCACCCCACCAGCATCAACTGCACCACCCTCATCCGTATCCTCAGAAGACAAGGAACACTCAAATTTTCCTACATCTGCTCAAGACGCACAATTAGGGTGGAGGACGAACCAAGAGCCTGCCGAGTATGTTTAGAAATTGGCCACAAGTCATTGGAATCGTTTGTGATCATCACAGACAATTCAGGAGCACCTTGAGGAGGCAGCACACTGCCACGAACCACACGATCACGTAACACTTCAGTCGTAGCAACCCTTTGAGGCACAGGACCATTCACTACCACAGGCGCCAACGAGAGAACCGGCACCACATCAAATCCATCAGCATCAGGCAGCACACCAGCTCCCACGGCCACCATAAAGGCAGCCAGAGGAGGGGAAGACACTGGAAGGTTCAGCCTGGGCTGAGCTGTAGACACCATGGACACCTCAGGCCCACCCACAGGACGTGACAACATTTCCGTCACCACAGAGTCCCTCAGACCTTCCAACGGCAGAAAGTCCTCCTAGTAGTAATTCACCTGGTCCACACTGGCAGCAGAAAAACTTTCAGCCTGGTGCCCCGATAAGCTAGACCAGAAGCACATACGAGGCTGGCCAGTGTAGAAAATCTTCACGGAAAAACCCACGATATACACATACGACGAGATACCAGTCCTCAGGTGCATGGCCAACATGTGCATCCAACTTGGTGACGCCCTTCTTATCAGAGGAGGTAGGAAATGTTCATCTGAACATTTCACCCTCCAATACCGAATGAAGCAATGCCACAAGAGGGTCTCAGGAAGTAAGTAAGTAATTATCAAAAGAAGGCACCAAACCGGGAAGGCTATGTAGCACCATCAAATACGCAAAATGATCAGAGGGCGCTAAATATCACCAAGGATGCTAATACGAGAACAAAAACGCATAAGGCGAACAATATCAAAAGTATCAGAGTCACCATATATTCTATTGAGGGACAGGTGACCGCGAGGGGCGGTCGGAAAGCAAGACACACGCTCGTCCTGGAAGTCAGGACATTCAAGAAGGACATGCACGACCGTAATAGGGACAATGCAACTAGGACAATAAGGAGCAGGGCGGCGCTCCATCAAGTGACCATGGGTTAAGCGAGTATGGCTAATACGCAACATTGCCAGAGCTGTTTCCCACCGCCGGCTACGGTGGAAGGAGGACGGCCACGAGGAAACACAACATTTAAGAGTACGTAGCTTGTTACCAGTAACAGACAACCAAAAAGCCTGCCAACGGGTAAGGACTGAGGAATGGATAACCGGGTAAAAGTCGGAGTACGGAATTACTTTATGAGAGATGGACAAGAGCGGACAGCTTCCTTGGCGGCAGCATCCGCACGCTCATTTAAAGACACCAATATGGCTGGGAACCCAACAAAACTCAACCAACTTCAATTTACTGTGAACAAGAAACAGCCAATGCTGGACCTCGACAACCACTGGATGAACCAGATTAAAGGACCCGAGAGCCATGAGGGCACTACGAGAGTCAACAACAACTACAAAGGAAAACTGACAACGAGAAAGCAGGAGACGAAGAGCATAGAGAATAGCATAAAGTTCCGCTGTAAAGATGCTAGTCTCCGGAGGTAAGCGACACACAAGTGCGATCAGGAAAAACAACAGAGTACCCAACACCGTCCGCCGAATTTGACCCATCGGTGAAGACAGAAACAGAGCAGGAGTGAGAAGAGTGCTCAAGGAAAAGGCGTTTAAGAACCGTAGGAGGGGTAAAGGCTTTAGTGATACGGGTCAAGGAAGTACAAAACCGCGGAAGAGGGACTCTCCATAAGGGCAAAGAAGGAACAACACGAGGAGAAACATTAGAAATACGAACGGAAAGAGAATCCTTGAGGCGAGATAACCAGACAGAAAGAGGGAGGTGGTGAAGAGGAACAGGAACCGCAGGAGGGGTAAAAGTTAAAGCACGACAGAGGCGAGAGGAAGGATGTTGTAAGGACCGCGCAAGATGGCGAAGACAGTAGCGATCACGGCGGTCGTGGAGAGACAAAGCCAGTGTCAACATACAAGCTAAGGATGGGAGTCGAACGAAAGGCACCAGAACTGAGGCGCAACCCAGTATGGTGCAAAGCATCAAGACGGCGAAGAGTAGAAGGAGAAGCAGACGAGTAAGCAGGGCAACCATAATCGAGCTTAGACAGGACGAGAGAGGAATGTAAAGCAAGGAGTGCGCGCCTATCTGCCCCCCAAGAAGTATGGGACAAGACCCGAAGGAGGGTAAGGGCCTTAGAGCACTCAACACGGAGGTAAGAGATATGGGGAGACCAAGACAAACGAGTGTCAAGGAATAACCCCAAAAGCTTCGCGGAATCTTTGTATTCAAGGGGATGGCCATAAAGTGACAAAGAGGGACGAAGAACAACCCGTTTCCGCGTAAAAGTCATGGCACAAGTCTTAGAAGTAGAGAACTTGAAGCCATGATCTGTGGCCCAAGACGACACGGCATCAATTGCAAGTTGAAGCTGGCGTTGAAGGAGAGGCGAATCATCACCCTGACAACAAAGGGTAAGATCATCGACAGAGAGCGGAGAAGACACCAGAAGGAAGAGAGGAAAGAAGACCATTGAGGGCAACCAGAAAAAGAGTAGTGCTCAGAACACTACCCTGGGGCACACCTTTGTATTGCTGAAAAGAGGGAGAGCGCGCGGTACCAAGGCGCACCCGAAAGGAACGACGGGAGATGAAGCTGCTGAGAAAGAGAGGGAGATGACCACGAAGGCCAAAAGAATGAAGTTGAGATAGGATATGATAACGTCAAGTGGTGTCGTAAGCCTTTTCCAGGTCAAAAAGGACGGCTACAATGGAGGTCTTCGCACCAAAAGCAGTACGAATATAGACCAAGTTCACCAGGACATCTGTCGTGCTGCGGCACTTGCGGAAACCAAATTGAGAAGGGGAGAGGAGGTGATGGTGTTCCAGGAACCACATCAGACGAACGTTAACCATACGTTCAAAGAGTTTGCAGACACAACTCGTGAGAGCAATACGGCAAAAGTCCTTAGGGGAAGTACCCAGAGACCCCGGTTTGCGAAAAGGGAGGACAATGGCATCGAGCCAGCCCTCAGGGACTGACGACGACTCCCAGATCCGATTATACAGACTCGGTAAATACCGAGACGTGCTCGGAGGGAGATGGCGAAGCATCTCATAATGAATACCATCGGAGCCCGCCGCCGTAGAACCGCAGAGGGCCAGGGCAGAACGAAGTTCAGAGAGAGAGAAGGGATCATTATAGGGAAGCTGAAGATGAGTGCAGAAATCTAAAGGACGAGACTCGAGGACAGGTTTACGAAGAAGGAAAGATTGGGGAAGATGAAGACCAGAGCTAACAGAAGAAAAGTAGGAACCCAGTTCGGAAGCGACCTGCAACGGGTCCGCCACAAGAGTATCATGGAGGTGAAGGACCGGTGAAACATCGGGAACGAACTTACCCGCTATCTTGCGGATACGCTTCCAGATCTGGGCCAGAGGGGTTTCGGACATAATTGTCGAGACATAAGATGCCCAGCATTCACGTTTAGCCGTACGGATGGCCCTACGGGCCACCGCACTCGCTTTCCGAAAGAAAAGAATCGGTCGTCTGCCTACGGCGGTGCCTCTTCCAGGCTGCACGCTTACAGCAGACAGCCCGAGTACAGTCCGCATTCCACCAGGGAACGCACTTCCTCCCGGGGTCCACGGAAGAGCGAGGAATAGAGCGGAGGGCAGCGTTGAAGACTTTTGAAAAAGGAGGAGAGCGCGAGAGAGAGGCAGAAGGGAGAGGTCAGAGAGAGCAGCACTGAGGGTAAATAGGGTCCAGTCTGCCTTAGCAAACTGCCACCTAGGGAAAGAGAGGGAAGGGCGAAAAGAGAAAAAGGAAACAAGGATGGGGAAATGATCATTTCCATGGAGGTCATCAAGAACCCGCCACGTGAAATCTAAGTAAAGGGAAGAGGAGCAGAGAGAAAGATCAAGACAAGAAAGGGTGCGAGTCCGAGAGTCCAAATGAGTGGGCTCACCAGAATTCAGAAGAGACAGGGAAGAAGAGAGGAGAAACGGCTCAAGGAGGCGACCCCGGGTATTCGTCAGAACGTCACCCCAAAGAGAATGACGACAATTGAAGTCACCCAGCAGGAGCACAGGCTCCGGCAAGGAGTCTAGGTGGTGTTTCAAATCAGGAAGAGAGCGGGGCACTCGGGGGGAGATAAATGGAACAAACTGTGTACCATTTTCCCACAAAGATACGAGCAGCAGAACAATGGAGAGGCGAAGGAAAAAGCAAAGGAACAAAGGGAACATCAGCACGAATCAAGAGCAGAAGAATTAGAAGCCCCTGCAATGGCTGGGGGGGGGGGGGGAGAGAAAGGAATAGCCACGAAAACGACCAGGACGAGCACCAAGCATTGGCTCCTGGAGACAGACACAGGGGCGAAAACCGCGAAATCAGAAGTTGGAGTTCGAGGAAATTGGCGTTATAACCTCGAACGTTCCATTAAAGAATGGACAACGACGAGAAGAGCAAGGACAAAAACAGAGAACATGGAAGAAAAGGCGAAAGAGCAACAGAGCACGTTAAAGAATATCAGGGTCGGGATCAGGGTCAGCAAAGTCAGGGGGCATGGGTAAACTGAGCAAAGACGGAGGGAAGGAAACGGGAGAAGAGAACAGATCAGAGGTGGGCGGGCGGGGTCCGGAGGAGGAGGAAGAGGAGACAACGGAGAGGAGCAGGCAAGGACAGCAGCAGGAAGAGGGGGAGTAGAAAGAGGGGAGCGCACCCCAGCAAGAGCAGCAACCGAAAGGGAAGCAGAGGCCAAAGAAACCTCCATAGCAGGAACAGGGGGCGTAATCACTGAAACGGGAGGGGAAGGAGCAACAGAGCCAGAAGTAGGAGCCGAGGAAGAATGCGAAGCCTTCTTACCCGCCGGGGAAGAGGAGCCAGGCTTACGCTTCTGACTTAAAGAGACCGGTGTCCCAGCAACTACGTACCGGGCAACGGATTCCAGTGTCTCAACAGAATCCGAACGAGAGCACACACGACGGCCGTTAGGAGAGCGATGGACATCCGCCCGCACCGACAGGCGGTGGGGAGAGCCGATATATGGAGGAAGAGGATGGGAAGGAGGATCGGAGGGGGACGAGGAAGAAGACACAGGAGACATGACAGACCGGGTAGATTGAAGGGGAACCCCAGAGAGGACCAGGAGGAGGATCCTTCGGGAGAGAACCCAAAGGAACAGAGGGGGCAGTGGGCGCATCAGGGTCCAAGGCCCGGAAACGGTTGCGAGTCTGAGGAAGGCGGGAAGGACGAGGAGAGGAAGAGCGCAACACGCGAGCATAAGAGATATTAGCACAAGGCCGGAGCCGGCGAACCTGGCGTCTCGCCTCAGGAAAAGATAAACGCTCCCGGTGCTTCAAGTTGAGGACGGCTGCCTCAAGCTTGTAATGGACACACGCACGGGAGAAGGTAGGATGGGCCTCACCGCAGTCGAGGCAACGAGCCTGGGGACAAGTGCACTCCGACTTAGAGTGACCTTCGCCACCACACAAAGGACAGAGACAGTCCCGGAGCAGCGGAGGACACCATGCCCAAACCTCCAGCACTTGTTGCAGAGCCGAGGAGAAGGAATGTACTCCTGGACAGAGCACCTGGCACCAGCAAGAATGACAGAGGGTGGAAGGGTCCTACCATCAAAGGTAATCTTCACAACCCGGAGGGGTTGACGACGACTACCACGAGGGGGGGGACGAGTAAACGTGTCCACCTGGAGAATAGAATGGCCCTGGGCAGCAAGGATATGTTGAATATCGTCGTGGCAGTCGCGCAGGTCCCGAACACCGGTCGCAACATGGGGCAGGAGCAAAATAGTACCAACACTGGCATTCAACTGAGCGTTCTTCGAGACCCGAACAGGGGTCTCGCCAAGGCAGGATAAGGCAGCCAAGCGGGAAGCAGCATCCTGAGAAGGAGCAGCAACGATACGTGTACCGAGACGAGTGGGGTTGAAAGTAATGGAGGCATCCACGGAATCAACGAGATGTCGATGGAGGGAGAAATCGTCAGGCGGCGCAGAATCAAGAGGGAGGAGATCAAAATATCTGGCGCACGAAGCGGGACCAAACAAGGCTTGATAGGTAGCAGAACTGGAAGGAATCGAGCGAGGTCGGCCGTGACGAGGACGGCGGTGAGAACCCCCAGAGAGGGGTTAAAAGGCGCAGTAGTTACAACTAGAGAAGGAGCCGCGCCAGGGGACGAGGTAGTCACCACTGGGGGCTCGAGGCTCGACCCAACCACAGAGGAGGGAGGGGAGCCAGGGAAAGGAGTCAGAGAGGCCAAAGGAGAAGCAAGGTCGGGGCCCAATGCAGCGGAGGCTACAGAGCCCGGTCTTCCAATACGGACCGACCCGGGGGCTTGGTCGCCCACCCCACGAGCCTGAGAAGGTAAACCAGAAGCAGCCGAAACAGGGTTTATCATCATGACGAAAAGAAGAATTCATTCACGAATGTGCCCCCACACCCACCACGGAGCCACAATTAGAGGCAGGACACCCAACAAGAAGCTATCGCCCATCTTGCCGGGGCCTCCCAGGGGTGCGTCTTGAGTATACGCCCCATAAACGCCACCTTAAGAAACCGACAGTCCGTCGAGATCGGGTTCAGTGACGAAATGGAGATTGACAATAAAAGGGTCCCCTCGCTCTCGAGGTCGGGTACTGCAGTTCTACTGGTGCAAGAGTATGCCTCCTCAAGCACCCGGGCGTCAAAATAGAAGAAGTCCAAGGGAAGAACTAGAACGAGCAAAAGGTCGGCAGGAAACGGCAAGCAGATAGGAGAAGAGGGGGGAGAAAAAACGAATCAGAAGGAAAAGGAAAATTTGCCCAGCATAATTGGAGAGGACGGCAGCAGGAGCACAAGGCTAGGAAAGGACAGAGGACTGTCCCAAGGAGCATCACACTCCAGCAGCCGCCCACTAAGCCCCCCCCCCCCACACAGCAACAACGAGCTGAGCGGGGAGGGGGGACAAGTGTGTGAAGATAAATCTTAAAAGTGTAAGGTAATGGTTATCTCCGCAATATTTGTACCTTATGACTAAAGTGGTGTACACCCACCATTGGTTTTCGCCCTATGTAAGGGGGAAAGTACCTCATGCCGGTCTTCTTAAAGTTTAGTAGCAGTTCAGATATCGTGTATGGCGACCTAAGTCTGGTTACACTTGGTATACACCTATACTGTATAACCCTGGATGGCACTCCCGACCGTTTTAGCGGGAGAGCATAAAAGGGCACAGTGAGAAAAAGGTCACTGATGGCATGACAGTCCTGATAAGGGTTGTTACTGGGAGGGAAGTTTAAGCCCATAGTTTACCCAATCACATACAGTGTGACCAAGACTACTGCTACCCCTCCTGCCTGTCAAGGCAGAAGGTGATTGGCTCTTATATTGCCTGATAGGCGTTAAAGTTAAATGAATGCGTTTGGGGAAGACTGCCACCGCTTTAAACTGCCTAGTAAGAACAGGTTGCCTTACAGTCTGTTCACCGCTACTCTGCCGATCTCTAGCTGGTAGGGGTCGGCAGCCTATCAGAACTTACACTATCTAACCAGACTGACAAAAAACTGATAAAGTGTCCACATTGACACATTATCCTCTTTGCCGCGGCGCCGCCCCCCCCCCCCCTCACATTTCTATACCACATTTGCAAGATGGGCGGTGTTTACAAACTTCAGAGAAATAAACCAGACAATGCGTTTATAGCATTTATATTACAACACAATAGAATCTCCAGAATTAATTTGTATCAATTGATAGATTTAGACGTTTACTGCCATTGAATATAATATTACAATGAGAACTATTTAGCGTAGAAGCGTGGAGCCTCACAGATGACGCGCCTCAGGTGGAAACAGGAGGAGTCGTGCCAAGTGACACCATCGTTATACAGGTTGTTTAACACCGCCAGACAATCCTCGTTGCCTTCATCGTTGTCTGGCTGTGGTAGTCCTCGCCTGGGGAAGACAAGTGGTTCTCAAGGCCATGATCATTACCAGTCAACACCAATAGTTTTGTTTACGATCAACAAACCAGTTCTCACCTGCCGGTGCTAGACCAGTTAGAGTAGGGAGAGGAAGTGCCAGATAACCACGACCAAGACCTAGAGTTACGTTTGTTGCCGCTCGTCCAGATGTCGCTGATGTAGTCTGAAATTATACCATTTTCATTACGTCCAAGTTAGTCACTCAAGGCCTAGATAAACACCCAGACCAGCTTTTCAACTTACGTGTAATCATATAGTTGGAAATTAACCCTTGCTTCCTGTGACTTTCAATACTGACTGCCTGGAAACCGTTGCCAAGCCCAGAGCAGTAATAGGTTGCTTGCTCCCAGGTGTAGAGTCGACCAGAGTCGTGACACCATGAGAAGTGGTATGCTCTGCCGTCCACTACCTCGTCAACCTGATAAGTTATAAAAAATTATGTGAAGGCTCATTTTAATTACCAGTTAACCTTAAATACGTCCATATGAAAGGAAAATGTAACTCATCTTACCAGCGGTTTAGCAGCATGGTTGCATAAAGATGTAGTTGGACGGAAGGTAAAGGGAGTCAATAGTGGAGATACTTGTTGAGGAATAAAGACCTGAGGCTGGCTTGGCAGTTGTGGCTGAACAAACACAGGTTGTTGGGCTGGTAGTTGTGGGAAGGGTTGCTGGGGTTGAGGAGGTTGGGTGGGGCCGCCTTCAGGTACCAAGAGGTTTCCACTTGAGGTAACGAATGGCCTGTCAGTGGCTCCCAAGATGGCGGGAGCAGCGTTGTTATTAACGAAGTATTGGGCCCAGGATGGCATCACTGCCGCCGCCATCACCAGGAATATTATGGCAGTCATCTGTAATGAGTATTTATTAAATCTATATAAATAAAAATGGAAATGTTCGTTTGTCCAAAACCACTAACCTCCGAATTTTCTTCACCAATGGCTTTGAAATTATCACAAAACTATCCATTTGCATCCGAACAAGTTTCTATACATAAATATCAAATCCGACCGTAAAATGTTTTGAAAAGACTTTCATGAGAGGGAAATCTTGAAAACCTCTTTACCAATTGCTTTTAAATTTTGACAGTTGCATTTGAATAGGCGTGCGTTTATATATTTTATATATATTATATATATAATATGTATATAATATATATATTATAATGTATATAATATATATATATATATATATATATAACTACTATACAGATGGCACATCTGCAACTAGTAAAAACTTTTTTCTAAACGGCGCTATCTGTCTCACATAAGTGCTTCACAAGTTTAACTAATTATGTTACAATTCCATTTCAATGTTTGCAATTACATTGATGAATTTAATTTTTAGAGATCTATTTATTTTTATTCTATTATTTGATATGACATTGCACTGAAAGCAGCGTTTACCATACCGTTGATTTTGGTTTATTTTCCCATTGTTTATCGTTTAACTTTTTTCACCGATAGGAACATCAGATCATTTGGGAATGCATCGGGCGAGGTAGTGGGGAATGGAGGGAAATACGAGGAGGAATGGAAAATGGGGAGGACAAAGGAACAGGAGTGGGGGAGTAAGAGGGACAGGATGACTGGCAGGACGAGGGGGATGGTGGAGTGGGGGAATAGTGGGAGAGGACTGGGAGACGGGAAAGTTACCGTGGCTCAGAAACTAACAGTTGCAGAGCCACAACAACGTGTGGCCGGGAACAGTTATCAATACAAACGAAAGTCATTTCAATTTACAGTGTGAAGTGGAAGTTTAGTGGGACCGAGAAGTTTAGTATTTAAATGTATAGTTAAGTTGCAAGTAAAAAAAAAAAAAAACCCTTGGAAATTAAATAATTTTGCAACACGAGCAATGTATATGCTACCTTTAAGTCTAATAGGTATAATTTACACAAGATTTTAATAGTGAAGTTTCACAAATAATGTATCTTGACAATACCTATCCAATGTTTAAAGTAATTACTTTTTATCCAAGGTTAACGTAAACGGTGAGTCAGCTATTTCATGAAGTTTTCCATGACAGGTTCAGCATTATTACCAGTACAATAATCAACGTTACACACCGGGTCTCCGGTGTGTGAAATTACAAGAGCACGTTTAAGGCACAGTATACCTCACTGGAGGCGAGTTGTGATCCCACCGGCACGACCACCGGAAAATTATTGTATGAAAAGTGAATAGAAGGCAAGGTGTTGATGGATTAGCTCTGTTCTTTATGCACAATTTATTAAACTTTGAGCGTTTCGTCTAGTACTAAGCAAAGATTCACAAGTGTTTTTTTTAAGAGAAAGTTAAGGATGCAAGGGCGAGATTGGTATACGTAATATTTATAGTAGCGTCAATAAAATTTGTCTAGACTGGTATCAAATGAAGACAAGGGTCGTCATCTTTCATGAGAGCCATAAGGAATATAGATGAATTTTTAGCAGAGTCATTCCTATAGTTTAAATTTAATATAATTTAGATACAAGGTTTAACCGAAGTCAGTAGGAACAAGAGTTTACCTGAAGGTGCTACATTAAATTACGAATGTATTGGTAAATTCCTTGCAATACCCGTTACTCAAACTAATCTGCAACTTACACTTCTTACTTCAGAGGCGTCGTAAGGTTTTAACTTCTCTAGTGAAGACTAGTTTGGATGTAATAACTTTGCTCAAAGTTATTAATAAAACTTAAACTTATGGATAGTTAGGAGTTACATTTGCAAGTAACAATTATAGTAGCTTCCAAGTGAAATACATGAATATCAGTAAGTGAACAGTACCCAACCCGTCATCCTCTCCACAAGTAAGCTCAGAGCAAGGAAAGTTTAGTCCTATTTAGATACCAAAATATAGCATTTTAAAATTTGAGAGACTTAAAGACTTTAAATATTCATATTTAGAATTTAATTTTATTAGGTTAGGAGCAGCTTAGCAGGACATGAATTTAGTAGATATAATCCACGTAGTTACCTATATCTATAAGATGCCATGGATTTGTTTAGTAAAGTTATACTAATTAAGTGCATAATCTAGTTAATTGACAAAGATTTGACTTTGTCAGGACGTCACCTGTGTGGATGTGATGATAATCTAGAAAACAATTCTTACAAAGATTATGAAACATTTAACTATACAACGTCTACCATAGTACTTAATTATTACCTAAATATTATTACCAACAAAACTTAATTATTAACAATAAAACTTAACAAAATAACGCAAACCTTCACTATAATAGAGCGTCTTACTGTGGGGGTGAGGAGGTAACTGACACACCTCGGCGCCAACTCCCACTTTTATACTCACCACACTGCTTCTCATTGGTTAATAAATTCTGCAGCAACAGTTCCTTCCTGGCTTGTAATTGGCTACTCCTCAACAGGGGTCCAAGATGCTAGTTACTCTTGACGCTACGACCATAACATGCAAGTGGCCAGATGCCGCCGCCAGAAGTGGCCATTGACAATATCAACAATGCAGGCAAGGGCCACTTAACCCCATAACTAACCGAGCATTACTTGACCTCCTTCACTGTTATGTTTATTTTGTTTATTTATTGTTTAAAAATTTATTATTTATCGTCATTTACCTTATTGTTAGTTACAACATAGAGATGGAGAAGAGAGGGATGAGAGGAAGACTTGCGCTCCCAAGACAGACACTCACAGTATATTTAGCACTAATGTAAAAACTTTTACTTGTACTAAAATGCTTATAAAAGGTTCCCATACCAAGGAGAAATAATAAGTTTACAGTTGTAAATTTTCTCTAGTAGTGTGAACTATATTGAAGATGAATTGCCAGTTCAAATATTATTATAATATAAGAGGGGAAGGACTCCTTCATCCATCATCTTTACTGATCCCCCAGATATGTCACCCCCCCCCCCCATGTTTTTTTCTTTTTATTTTGTAAACACAAATACAACATAAAAGAAAAGCATGAACATCATCATTCACATTTATAAGGCAAGAAACACATGAACAAAATTGAAGAGCAGTAAAACAAACACACAAACGAAAGTTGTACAGTACACATAAAATGGAAACCTAAACATAGGTAACATTTAAACAGTCTGAAAAGAGAAAGCACCAGAGCACTATAACCCAACATAACCAGGCAAGAAACACGAACAAAATTAACTGTATCTCACAGCACATCAAAACAGGTAAATAAAGCAACACAAATCAAGAACCACACACACAGTTAATCATCATTATATTTATCCGGAAATAGACGACGAGCGTACTTCTTCCTCAAGGCATCCCACCGAGCCAATACCTCCGCAGACAAGGAAACGTGACGACGCGATCCCCGCGGTCGATACATGAAGTACTTCCGCCCTCTCCACGGGGGCGGAAGTCACGGGAAGAGGCCACACAGAGCTCTGCTGCATTGGCAGTGGAACCACCAGAGGCTGGAGCACAGAAGCTGGCCCTACAGAAGGCAGCAGCACAACGGGCACAGTCTCAGGGGACAAAATCACAGAGGGCGATGACACAGACGCTGACACCACAAGGGGGTGGAGTAACAAAGGGCGGCTGAGAAATGGGCAACAGCGCAGCAGTTGGCAGAACTGAGGACAGACGCACGGAGGGCACAGACAAGGACGCTAGAGGCATGGGGGTCGCAAGAACAGAATCTTTCCTAAGAACCATCATCAAGTCCCCTCCATCTACCGCAACCGCGGCCGGCGCCACAACCGCCCAACCCGGGGGAACCAGCAACCAGGGATGTGGAGGCAGCTGGAGAAGACACAGGATCAGTTGACAATCCCATCACAGGAGCCATCACCACCGCAGTGCAGCGCACAGAAGCCGCAGGCACCCCAACATCATTGCCCACATCACCATCCAAAGAAAACGAACTCCCAGAGTCACAAAAATTCCTGACGTCGGCCCAGGTCTCACCACGAGGCGGAGACATACTCGAAGCTCGCCGAAATCGCTCTTAATACAGGTCGTCGGAACTATCACCCCCGCTAAGATTTACCGCAGTAGAACCTCTGGTCGGCCGCACAACTCCACCCAGTGCACGATCACTCTACATCGCAACCTCAACAACCCGGGGAACAGGACCACACACCGCGGGAGACATCACCGCATGCACGTCAACATGGGCCGAAGACACATCTTCCGGAGACAGTGCACGCCCGGGGCGCATCCTCGATGACTAGGGGCACTAGACCACACACCACAGGAGACACAACTGGAGACTTGACTGGAGATAGGGGCAGGCGGGAATGGCTGAGGCAGGGGAGCCGGGGATGCACTAACTACCACCCCGACACTCACACCCCCAGCCACATGTAGGCTAGCATTTGAGAACGGCAACGGGGCACCAGACGACCGGGAAGCATCATTCATCACAGCAGCACCTGGTGACAGGTCCGGGACTGCCAACGGGGCAAAGTCCTCCTCTCTAAAAAAGTTCAGAGGGCCAACCCGGCTTGCCCTACAACCCCCAGCCTGGTGGCCCGATAGCCCGCACTGGAAACAAGTCCGGGGCTGACCTACATAGAATATGTGTACCATAAAGCCCAGAAGCAGGAGAGACGAAAGATGGAGTCCTTCAATTGCATCGCCACTGTGTGGGTCCCATTCGGGATACTCGTCCACTACCTAGAGGAGACAGCATTGATATGGACTCTCAAGACCAGCCCATATCGGGCGAAGTGACGCTGGAGTCACTTCACCCACGGAGACAGGGAACTCGAAGGGAGCACCATAAACTCCCACATAGGTAGTTTCACTTCATCTGTTCAACACTTCCACTGAACCACCACCCTCAGGCATAGTAAACATCTTCCCATCATAGCAGTCCACAAAGTCACGATACACAGCCGTGGAGCTGAATTTCATAACAGCTCTATGCCCGGATACAAGTTAAAAGGCGTATACGGATGCCACATTCACCCGCAACATATCAATCATGACCACTTCAACAGCCGGGTATGACGCTGGTCCAGTAAATTCCAGGCCAATGGGAACCCTCAGGTTCACTGGGGGGAGGGGGCTGCCATCCCTCCAGCCGACACGGCCTAAAGGGCCCACTCACAAATACAAACTACCACTGACCAGCAAAACAGGAGCTCACAGGCGACACGTCCGCCTCCACCAAGAGCTAGGCGAGCACCCCGACATTCCCCAAGTGATTTGGTGTTGTTGCCTGGTCCCCAGATACGTCGCCCCCATGTGGTCCGATATTGTTGCCTTGTCCCCAGATACGTCACCATACAAAGTGGTCGATATTGTTGCCTGGTCCACATATATGTCACCCCCAAGTCGTTTTGTATTGTTGCTTGGTCCCAAGATAAGTCGTCCCCCCCCCCCCTTAGTGGTCCGATATTGTTGCCTGGTTCACAGATACGTCACCCACATTTTTTTTTTTAATTTATGGAAATACACAATATATACAAAGTAATCCCAGTGTCAAGTCACTAGTACAAACACAAGAATCTTGAGGTTATCTTGAAGTGATTTTCAGGGCTTAGCGTCCCTGCGGCCCAGTCCTCGACCCGGCCTCCTTTTTATTACACCCCCATCCCCTCCAGGAAGCAACCCATAGCAGCTGTCTAACTCCCAGGTACCTATTTACGGGTAGGTAACAGGGGCAAAAGAAACTCTACCCAGTTTTATCTCCCCTCCACTGGGGATCGAACTCGGAACCTCACGACTACGAATCCAAGCACTATCCACTCAGCTGTCAGGCTCCCCAACAGAGGAACAGTATAAAATCAAAATATCATAAAACACCAACATGATACACAAACGAAAATACACAGAAGTACTAAAAAATAGAATGTAAATAAAACCAAACCAAACACAGGAGCTTCCAGAGTAGCAACATAGACCGGGAACGAGGTCAAGCACGCTTCACTGGTTTCTACTGATACTTATACTTCTCTGGAAACTGTTGCACAGGAAACCAAGAACAGTAAGAATCCCAAAGAGGTGACTCCTCCTTGGTTGGGCGGATTGGGCACCACATAAATTCAGGAATGACGATCTAGGGAGGCGTCCGGACCTGATTCAACGACATGGGTCGAAGACACAGATGACACAGGCTAGAGAGGCAGAACCACGGAAGCGCATGGTACAGAGGACGAAGATCTAGAGGACAGAGGACAGCTGTGCAGAGGGCAACTGTGCAGAGGCTGGCTGCACAGGGGACAGGCGCACGGAGTTGCATACACATTCTGTAGAACGGGGAGTCCTCCAGCACTTTCTGAGCACGGAGGGCAGACGCACTGACCTCCCTGACCACGCCCTCCCTGAGGGCATGGTCAGAGAGGCCAGTGGCATGGGGGCTGTCAAAACAGAATCCTTCTTGAAAAGGATTTTAAGAAGAATCCTCAACTGGGGCCACAACCCAGGGGGGTCACCAGCTATCGGGGATGCAGAGGCAGCCAGAGAAGACACAAGAACAGCTAGGCAATGAGTCCACTACAGGACCCGACACCGCCGCAAGACGGCCTACAGGAGTCACAGACACCCCAACAGCATCACTCACATCATCCGCATCAGAACTCAAGGAAGACAACGAACAGCCAAAATCGCCCACATCAGCATATGAAGCACGAGCAGGACAAGGGGACGCATTGTGAGCCACACGAGATCGTTTCGAAACTGGCCGCATATTATCAGAGTCCTCCAACGCCTTCACGACCTACACAGGCGAGCCAGGAGAACCATAGTGTGACAGCTCACAGGCACGCTCCGCAAAGCCATGCAAGACTTTCCCCGGAGCAACAAGCGGAGGCACCGGACCATGCACCACCACACACGACGCAATGGGAACAGGCACGTCATCTGAAATACAATGCAGCACCACTTTCCCCATCCACCAAAGAAACCATGTCCTCCAAAGAAACCGCCAGAGGAAAAAGGCCACGGGGAGGCGTAGGCTGGCACGTCACAGACGGGACCACACGATCCATGGCCAGGACATCATCATAACAACCTGGGAGCACAAGGACGACAGTGACATCCGCCACATCACCACACACAGATGCCTGTGTAACAAACTAGGCTGTTGTAAGAATTATCCAGAGTGGTTTATCGACAAAAGAGAATGGGAAGCTGAGCCGCATGGTGACCTGACCCCCAGGGGAATTCGCGGTGGAAATAACCAACGCTTTGTTCATAGCTGCGTATAATGAATCATCCTATAGTATTCAGTAATTTAGAGAAAATTAGCCTTTATTCATTTTGCATTAAAATTGTATTGTATAATAGTACTGGATACAATATCAAGAGTATTCTAATTATTGAGTTTAAGTCACCATCAGTGACGTCACGAATCAGATCTAACTTTTAAGGCAGAGTGACCGGCGGTCATAGGTCAGCAGGGTTGACATGTCTAGTATTTCTCAAAGTTCAATTAACCATTTTTGTGATCGGGAACAGCTCTGCCATTAGAGGCTTGTGTAATTTATTTCAGTAAAATAATTCAACCAGTCTGGATCAATTAAGTACAACAGAGTTTAATTGTTATAACTTAAACCTTGCTAGTAACTTGGTGAAACTTTGACTAGGCGGAAGGATACAATACTCTGTCTGGGGTAGACCAGACAAGGAAGAGGTCAGTGTGAATACGGGAGCAGCTGGGAGAGGTCAAACATCTTACCTCTCCCCAAGACCAGCACAACAGCTAGAGCTGGTCGCCCAAGGTATAGTTGCTATTGCTAATTATAGGGATAGTCTTCTCATTTGCCATTCAGGTCAAGTAGGGAGTGTTAAAGTGATAGGGAGTGAACATATTTAGATTTTGTTTTAGTTTTCTTTTAATAAATTAAATTTGTTATTAATTTGCATTTTATTGTTTCCATTTGGTTATGTGTATACTTGTCCTGGTCACGTGGTCCACACGAGGCAGAGTTGGATTGGGCGCCGATTCTAACATCGAATCATTCCCGTGTAATTAATTCCACACTCAAGTTTCCGAGGTTATAAACTACTAGTGGGGATCAAGCCCCAAGGTTGATTAATTAGCGTGATCGATCCAGACCTCGATCATTGCTCTGTGTTACTGGTCTGGTGGTGGCAGCAGAGGTGACTCTAGGGTTTTGCTCAGAGCTTAGGTCACGTCATACTGGGTGTAGAATCCTAAGTCGGTCAATCGTCTTAGGACCACGTGGCGTGGAGTTGGCTTTGGTAAAAGTTTTGGAGTCCCTTGGTAGAGAATAAAAAGTAAGAATACGGGTAGAGGGAGTAGAAGGAAGAGAAGTAAAGAGAGGACCCAAACCCGTGTTACAATGGTGCACAGCGGTGGTTTCAACAATTTTGTTTGAAATTGTTGAAAGGCTCACGCGTCTAGCCGTTCGAACACGTGCGCGGATGCTAAGGAGACAGCCGCGGGTCAGGATTAGCAGTGCGCCCCACAAGTGCGTTTGAGTGGGGATTGGCGAATCTTGAGTCATGCGGGCTAATATGATTAAGGTTTAGTTAGTAAGATTAGGCTGTTAAAATAGATTTATTGAAAAGGAGACCGCTCCGAGTTGATTGGACTGGGTACCATACTCGACCCATTGCAATTAATTCAGAGGTGTTGGGAGCCGCCATACTCTCAACAGCAGTTCCTTGAGGGCTGTCGGGGGCGGATATATCTGTGGGACGCCAGTAGATAGTCCGAGGGCGTTATTAGACGACCCAAAACGCTAGGAAAAACGTAATCCGTGAAGGGCGTTGCGGCCTCCGAGGGACGGACTAGTAACCTACCTAGCAGCGATTCAACAACTAAGTGATCGCACACTTAGTGGAGGTTGAGTCGCCCCTAGTCATAATTGTTGCTGAAAGCTGCGTGTCGCTCTGTTGGAACCTAGAGGGTGTGGCCCCTAGGCTAGGTGTGGTACGGCGAGCCGGTAGGAACAATTATAAGATTAAGTCGAGTGCATTTTTGAATTAAGTATACTTAAATTTATAAAGTAATTTCCGTTTATTTGCGTTGTTCTAGATTAATTTTTTTTCCCCTAAATTCAATCCCCGGTTAAAATTTTTCCCAAGTGTTTAGCGTTTTCTTGCATATTGGGCTAAGTGCGTACGTTAAGTTTTGTTATTCCCTGTTCTATTAGTCTAAGTCAGAGGCGTTGTTAATCCTCTGGACTTAGGGCTATATGTTGGTCACGATAGATAAGTGAAGGAGTTTAAGGGATAGTAAGTTGCGTGTAAATGCTTAATAGAGTCCGTGGAATATTTCTAAGTATTTTGGGATAAGTTTTCGGCTAAGTCGATGTCGGAAAGTCGTTAACTGTAATTAATTTGTATTCGTGGGTCACGTGTATGATCTGGGCGTCATTAGGATTCCCCAGTCGATGCGCGTGATATTTTCTAGTTTTTACCAGTAAGACGGTAGAATTGTGTTTTAGACTTAGAACTCTGTTTTCAGTAGAAACGTAGGTGGAAAATTTTCTAAGTCCAGCTTGGGCTAGAATCTGACTTTTTGGTGAAAATTCGAATTTTCATGTTTTGTGTATATTCTGGGGCCAGTATTACTCTCTAGTGCGCGCAAGGGACGTAATTCTGTCCGTAAGCATTAAACAGTGATAAGTACATTTTTGCCGAATTTAGTTATTTTTCGAGAAAATCGTGTTGTAATTTTGTCAGAGTCCATTTGAGGTGAAAATCTCGGATTTTGACGAAAATTCGAATTAATGAGTGTTGAAACCGCCCGAAGTGTCAGTATTCTGCATACAACGTCAGTAGTAAATAATAACGTATTTATATCTGGAAACGAGAAACCCAAATTTTTGTGAATTAAAGGAGTTTTGTGATATTTGGGGTGATAGAAATTTTTTTCCCTCGGAGTCAGGAAAATTGGCAGAGTCCAGCAATTGAGTAAAAACGTAGTTTTTTGATAAAAATTCAATTTTTAGTAAGCATTTATAGGTCCTGGGTGTCTATATTAATCGCTAGAGCGGTTTATTAACGTAAAACTAGTTATTTTCCTTCAGAACAAAATTTTTATTTTTCAGCGTTTAAGCGAAAAAGCGCGGGACTTAGTTTTTTTTTCAGCGCAGCTGGTCCCGCTCCACCAGTCATCAGGGGCCACGCTGCTCACTTCAAGTGCGCTTAGTATTCAAATTCAGTAAATATTCTTTCTTACTCCATCACGAGTGCTGCGCGTTAGTTGCGTTATCATTTAAATTGTTTTATATAAATTAGATTCTTTAATTTTTTTTAACGTAAAGGACTTAGGTTTCAGCAATAGAACTGCGGGATATTTCACGGTCAGACACGAGTGCGGGGCAGACATTCATTGGATTCACTTCAGCGATTCTCTCGATAAATCGGTGTATTTCCTATTTTGGGGATTTAGTAGTTGTTTCTTGGAAAAGAGTTGCGATTTTTTTTATTATTATTTGTGTAAGATCACGGTTGTAGTGAGTTCGGGTCGAGGGTGTACTATAGGGTAGTTTAGAAGAGACGTGGCACACCAGGAATCACAGAAAATGTTTAACCCAGATAATGACCAGTCAGTAGGGACCAGTGGGAATGGGAGTGTAGAGGATAGAACCTCTTCCGACACCACTGGGGACCGCTCAGGTAGCTCAACTGGCACCACAGGTGGGGCCAGTGGGACTGAAGCGACGAGTTCACGGGTTCTGCATGGGACTGGGCAGTCGAGGGTATCTTTCCATCCCTGGAGAGATACTATTATTGACATGAGTGGGGAGTCTTGCGAGGAGTCGTCCCATGAGTGGGGAGAGCCGTCTTGGGTTCCCCCACAAATAACATCGACGCCATGCCAGCAGGGTAGACAGGGGGCCTCAGTTAGGATGACAGGACGTCCCACTTCGCTCGGTAGGGAACAGCAACCCGTGCAACGGGAATATGAACAACCACACCAACAGCAGGAACTACCCAACATAACACCAATACCACAGCACCCACAACACCTAGGTACACCTCATCCGTCACTACAACAACCCCAACCCCACCTCCCATACCTACCCCATCCTCAATTCCCATACCAACCCCATCCTCAGTTCCCATACCAACCCTTCCCCCAACCCCAGGCCACTCCATACCCATTCCAACCCCAGGCCACCCCATACCCATACCCATACCCATTCCAACCCCAGGCCACCCCATACCCATTCCAACCCCAGGCCACCCCATACCCATACCCATTCCAACCCCAGGCCACCCCATACCCACCCCAACCTCAATCCACACCCCAACCCGAGGCCACCCACACCATACCTCAGCCTCAACCCCAACCTCAATCCACACCCCAACCCGAGGCCACCCACACCATACCTCAGCCTCAACCCCAACCTCAATCCACACCCCAACCCGAGGCCACCCACACCATACCTCAGCCTCAACCCCAACCTCAATCCACACCCCAACCCGAGGCCACCCACACCATACCTCAGCCTCAACCCCAACCTCAATCCACACCCCAACCCGAGGCCACCCACACCATACCTCAGGCCAAACCCCAACCTCAACCCAGTTCCCAACCCCGGGACCCACCCACTGCCAGTAGCTCCGCGTCACATACAGAGGGACTTGTGAGTCTGATTCCCAAGTTGACTCTGCCGACACTCAGAGGTAGGGAGTTGTCGCTTATTAAGGTGGAACGCAACCGCCAGGTGGAAGACTGGCTTTGTGAAATTGGTTCGATGCTGGAAGCTGTCCCAGAGGATAGATCGAAAATTGCTCTCGCCTATGGGGGCTTGCGTGCACGTAGCCGGTCCACTGGCGGGATTTACAGAGTTTCAGCACCTGACATCTTGGCCTCAGTTTGTCCAAGCGATTAGGGACAGATTCAAAGACAAGGTTTCAGAGGATGAGGCTTACTTTTATCTCGAGTCACTTAAGAGGGATGACCGAAGCACTGTCAAGGATTTCGGGTCAATATTAAAGAGAAGGGTTGACGACCTCACTAAGGAACTGGGGTTCGATTCGAGTCAGGCAGAGCAATTCGCTAAAGAGTTGTTCTGCAAAACGTTACCTTCCGATATGGGGCCATTGTTCCTTGCGGGGAGAGCGGGTGTGAGTTATAATGACCTAGTCCAACAGGCCGCCACAGCCCTAGACAGGCAGACGCGCGCAGGGATATCGGGCACTCAGTTGTCGCCATACGTAGAGGCGGTAAGTAAAGGCGAGGGAGCCAAGCCGAGTCACTGTGGCGCGGGTTCATCAGGCAGGAGGCAGCCCTCAGCGGCAAGTTCGAGCCACCCTGCGCGGGGTAACAACAGGGATCCGCGTAGGTGTTACTCCTGCGGGATGCGTGGGCACATACAGAGGGACTGTAAAGTCACTATTACGAGAGCATGAAAGCAGTCTCCTAGTGATGGTAGGCCTACTTTTGAGGTGAAAGTGGAAGGTGTGAGATTGACAGCTTTTGTTGATACAGGAAGCCAGGCAACGGTAATTAAAAAGTACGCCTTCAGCAATTTTAAGTATGCACGTCTTCAACGTTGCGCAAAGACATTAACAGCAGTCAATGGGGAAAAGATTGAGATCGTAGGTCAAGGTACAGTTAATTTTGAGATTGATGGGGCATTGCAGCCTCACACATGTACGATCGTAGAGAACCTTGATTTTCCTGGTCACATCTTAATGGGAACTGATTTTCTGTCGCGATTTAATTATTCCTTGTCTGCTCAAAAAGGGGCTAGGAACTGCAGGTTGCAGTTGGGACAGACTTCCTACCCAGTGGAGATGATCGACCATCCCCCAGTTGTAGCTTCAATTAAGAGGAAGCTGAAATATAACGCGCACTATCCAAAATTGATTTTTAAGTCTCTTCCAGACACAGTTAAGAGGTCATGCGCCTTGCATGCATTGACCAAACAGAGTTGCCCACCACATTCGGTTAAATTTATTAAAGTAGCAGTGGGACGTCACATACAACCAGGTACCACCCTTCAGGTGGCTGGGAGATGTGATAGTTTATTAATTCCTCATCACTTAGTTGTAGTGCTCGATAAAGGTGCACTCATTCCAGTTGTCAATCTTTCACATAAGACTTTTCGCTTCAGGGCAGGTGATAGGGTATCTCAGGGAACCATGGTGGAGGACACAGAAATCTTTCACCATGAGTCAGCTGAGACGCCAGCCGTCACTGCACAATGTAGTGCACTAAATATGTTGAACACTAAAACACCATCCAAAGTACAATACCAGACGAGAAATGTTGCACAGAATGTAGAGGAAGTGGAAAAATTAATTTCAGCACTTGATTTGCAACATGTTGCACAGGCGGATAGGAAGGCACTGAGAGGAGTTTTACGAAAATTCCCGAAATTGTTTGCGACAGAGGATGACCAGATTGGTCTCCTTGATAAGATCGAGCACACCATTCCAACTGGTGACCATTTGCCTGTGTACACGAGACAGTGGAGGTTGCCGGAACAGGCAAAGAACATTATCAGGGAGGAGTGCCAGAAAATGTTGAGACAGGGCGTAATAGAGCCTAGTACGTCACCATGGCTCTCTCCTGTTGTGCTAGTTCGGAAACCGGACGGTAGTTATCGTTTCTGTGTTGACTACCGGAAGGTGAACGAACTAACTAAGGGTGATGTGTATCCGTTGCCCCGAATACAGGAGATAATAGATCAATTTGGTGCTGCTAAGTATTTCTCAACTCTTGACGCAAAATCGGCGTATTGGGCGATTCCGGTGGCAGAACAGGATAGGGAAAAAACAGCATTCTCGGATGGTAGACACACTTATCAATTCCGTAGGATGCCGTTTGGTTTGAAGACAGCGCCTTCGTCGTTTCAGAGGGCCATCAACTTTATCCTTAGTCCGGTACTGGGTAGGCATTCTTTAGCGTACCTGGATGATGTTGTGATATATTCCAGGACGTTTGAGGAACACCTACAGGACTTGACTGAGACTTTGAAGTTGTTAGATCAGGCAGGTTTCAGGCTGAATGTTCAGAAGTGCACCTTGGCGGCTCAGAAATTCAAATTTCTGGGGTTCCAGGTGTGCCCAGACGGTATCCGACCTGACCCAGATTCTTGCCGCGCCATTGCTGACATGCCTACTCCAAGGACAGCAAAGGACGTGCGTAGGTTTTTGGGGGCGGCCGGATATTTTCGTCGTCACATTGAAGGTTTCGCTGGCATTTCAGCACCCCTGACTGATCTGACAAAGAAAAATGCGAAGTTTGTGTGGAAATCAGAACATGGCGAGGCCTATCGCAAACTGAAAGACCAACTAATCACGACACCGGTATTGGCTATTCCTGATTTTGAGAAAGAGTGGGAAGTGCACACTGACGCCAGCGGTATAGCTATTGGCGGGTGCTTAATTCAGCGAGACGCAGATAATTTACCCCATCCAGTAGCCTATTTCAGTAGGAAGGTCAAAGGACCTGAAGTTCGTTATTCAGCTACGGATCGGGAGGCACTGGCAGTAGTAGAATCAGTTAGGTATTTCGAACCTTACCTATTTCAGCGGCATTTTGTAATCTACACAGACCATCGAGCGTTAACACACATATTTAAAAAGCGAACGAAATGCCCACGAATGTCACGCTGGTCTCACGAACTTTCGGCCCACTCATTCCAGATCTTGTACAAGCCTGGTCCAGCCCATGTTGTGCCAGATACGCTAAGTAGAAATATAGCGGCAATGCAGATTAATGAAAATATTGAAACCATTCCATCGGATAAAATGAGAGAATACCAGATGAACGAGCCTAGATGGAAAGAGATTATTGAGTATTTAGAGGGAGGAAAATACCCCAAAAAGAAAAAGAATTTACCTATACATGATTTTGAAATGAAACAGGGCGTCCTGTATTATGTTAATAGCCAGAATGATAGGGCAGTATTTCAGCTAGTTATTCCGGACGCGTTGCGGTCATCAGCGTTAAAGCTTGCACATGCTTCAAAAATTGCAGGGCATCCGGGGATCTTTAAAACGCACTTAAAAGCAAAGTCTCTATTTTATTTTCCAGGATTACTTTCTGAGGTAATCAATTTCGTGAAGTCGTGCCCTCGTTGCCAGAGGAGGAAAGGCACCCTTAAGGTACAAGCCCCACTTCAGGGATTTCCTGAAATTCGTGAACCGTTAGATCGTGTGGGGGCCGATCTGATTGATTTACACCACAGTCATGCGGGTAACAGATACGTGTTGGTGCTAGTTGACCATCTGTCTAGATACACTACACTAGTTGCATTACCTCAGAAGGATTCTCGTACGGTTGCAGATGCGTTCTTGCGTAGGTTCGTTACTGTATTCGGACCTCCTAAAGTTTTAGTCTCTGACCGGGGTCAAGAATTCAATGGGAATATATTTAGAGAAGTTTGTAAGATTTTAGAGACAACTTCGGCTTTTACAACGGCCTACCATCCACAAGCAAACGGAATGACGGAACGGACTAATCGTTCAGTCAAGGATATGCTTGCAATCCTTGCTGAACATGATGCAAACACCTGGGATGAACACCTACCCTATGTTCAGTTCGCCTTGAATACTGCCATCCACCAATCAATTAACACCCAACCACTTCATTTGTTTACTGGTAATTCATGCAATTTCCCCTCAGGTCTGCTTAACAGACATAATGTTGCATACGGGGAGGACTATCCTTCAGAGGTCCTTGGAAAAATGAGAAATGCATGGAATATTGCAGCTGAAGCGTCCAAGAAGGCACGGACTCGGTATGCTCATTTTTATGACAAGAAAGTGCGCCCTCTTGAGTTGAAGGAAGGAAGCCTCGTATTGAGAGTGAATGAGGCTGCGCCCGCCAATCAGAGCAGGAAACTAGCTCCGAGGTGGCGAGGACCATATAGAGTAATTAAAAGGGCGGGGCCGGTTAATCTTGTTATAAAAGGAGTGTTCGAGGACCAGGTGGAAAGGACAATTCACGTGAATAAATTGAAACATTATCATGCTAGAGAGGAATTAGAACTGCCTTCAGCGGGTCTAGTTCCTGACTCAGCAGTGCTGACTCATGGTTTCACCGACGAGTCAGAAGATGAGGATGACCCTCTGTCATCGCTCATCAGTAGTCAGGTGCAGTCTCGCCACCCTATGGTGACGAGATCTCGCGCTATACAGTAAAGTAACTTCCCTAGTTAGTATAATTTAGTATTCATTAGATTTTCCTGTAAAGGCAATGAGATGTACTATGTCTATACTTGACTCAGGTAGCAACTTTTACCGTGCTCTGGGGTTCCACCTCCACCAAACCCAGAGTATATCTATGCTTCCGCTGTGTTGTGTCTGTCTGTTCCCAGGTCTGATTGGTACACCGACCCAGTTGTTCCAGCCACACGTGAACCCTTGTCTGTAAAGACCGAGGGGGGAGGCACGTTACACAAAGCCCTCCCCCCACCAGACCCAGTAACCCATACATCAGTTACTTTGGGGATGAGTGACTGTCCAAGAGTCACCCGGCCGACGCCTCACGTCACTAACGAGGTTGTCAGGGCCAGCGAGCTGTCCACATTATAGCAGTCACCGGAGGTGCCATACAGCGCCGGGGTAGCTGTCTCGAGATCACCACTACCCCACCTGCTGCGTCATCAAGACTGCAGTCATTCCAGCAGTGTTGGAGGAGAGGTCAAGAAATGGAAAGCACGTAGCAGTACTCAAGAATTTCGCCGGAAGATTAATGATTACGTCATCAGAAGTAACAAGAAAGCGGAAATAAGGCAGTCACAGGTGGAAGGCACGGTTTCCCTACAGAGTACCGGGACTCGCCAATAGAAGGTCGCAAAATTGTCTCCTTTGGCCTAAAGTCGGCGGTACGAGGGTATACACAGTTGGTGTTTACGGCCTAGTAACCTGGTGACATCAAGAAACGCCTGAGATGACGTGAGCAATGATGGAAGACGAGATTCACCTGTTCTGCAAACAAGCAACCCGCCTCTACGACCTTCTGACACCACTTCTGCTAAGAGACACCGTTGGTACATCCAGTCCTGCTCTGTTGTGGTCATCTGCGACAAGTTTAACATCAAGACTACCGTGTGAACTGTGATTGATACGAAGGCGTGTGGACTGTCGAGAGCAAGATTAATGGCCGAAGTAACAGTATTCTACAGCTGTCACTTGGCACTCAGCTCTACTACACTCTGTCGTCATTCAGGAGTACCGGATGGGAGTACAAGAGGACCAGGTATTGATGTCTACACATGAGAAGAAGCAAGATCGACACCGTCATCGTCAGCGACTACATTCAGCATCCAGCAGCATCGATTTTTTTTTTTCTCGATTACTCAATATGAACAATTGATACAAACAACAAAGTTGGCTCTGAACATCTGTGTAAAGAACATCTGGACACTTTTGTTTAAATGTTGAAAAACAGATTTAGAATCAATACTTTTTAAATGTTGAAAAACAGATTTAAAATAATTCTGGTATAATATATGAAAATTTTACTCTATAAATTGGTCAGTAATCAAAATCGAAGCCCCTGTGTAATTGTCTCAGCCCAGAACAAACGGTTATGGAAAATTATGTTGTGCTATTTTTTTCAGAATGTTTGAACACAGGAGAGGCGGACCAATATAAACATTGACACTTCTAGTGAGTGAGAACACTTGGCTGTACAGTCAGCTGAAACCTGTGATATAGTATAGGAATTTTTTTTATATTTTTTAGATAGATGTAATAAACGTTAGGTGTGTTCCTTAACATGTCAAGGTTGACATTGATGGGGAGTGGTTAGTACACGGATGTGAACTTGATAGTTCCGTAGTACGCTCCCGGATGACTGAAAGTTCAGTCTGATGATATAACTTTAATGTTTGTTTGAGCACGGTGTGGCCGGCTCTAGAGGACACATGAACTTGGCTAGTGAAGAGCCAAGAGAGTTTAATAGCTAGTTTTTGATGGTAGAGTAGGGACATGTTATTTAGCTATGTCAGTAAGGATAGGATGTATGTTTCCTGATATTGGAGGATTGCTGTCAGTTGACAGCTGAGAAATTTATGAAATATGAACATGTTTATTATGATGTTGGACTATTATTTGTCAAATTTTATTAGTTAGGTTAGCTTTTGTTTGTGGCATGAGTTGAATTGTGGGTTTGGATACTAAACCTCGTGATTTTTTAACAAATTAACAAGGTTTACTAAGTGCTTGTGCGGGGGGGTTGTAACAAACTAGGCTGTTGTAAGAATTATCCAGAGTGGTTTATCGACAAAAGAGAATGGGAAGCTGAGCCGCATGGTGACCTGACCCCCAGGGGAATTCGCGGTGGAAATAACCAACGCTTTGTTCATAGCTGCGTATAATGAATCATCCTATAGTATTCAGTAATTTAGAGAAAATTAGCCTTTATTCATTTTGCATTAAAATTGTATTGTATAATAGTACTGGATACAATATCAAGAGTATTCTAATTATTGAGTTTAAGTCACCATCAGTGACGTCACGAATCAGATCTAACTTTTAAGGCGGAGTGACCGGCGGTCATAGGTCAGCAGGGTTGACATGTCTAGTATTTCTCAAAGTTCAATTAACCATTTTTGTGATCGGGAACAGCTCTGCCGTTAGAGGCTTGTGTAATTTATTTCAGTAAAATAATTCAACCAGTCTGGATCAATTAAGTACAACAGAGTTTAATTGTTATAACTTAAACCTTGCTAGTAACTTGGTGAAACTTTGACTAGGCGGAAGGATACAATACTCTGTCTGGGGTAGACCAGACAAGGAAGAGGTCAGTGTGAATACGGGAGCAGCTGGGAGAGGTCAAACATCTTACCTCTCCCCAAGACCAGCACAACAGCTAGAGCTGGTCGCCCAAGGTATAGTTGCTATTGCTAATTATAGGGATAGTCTTCTCATTTGCCATTCAGGTCAAGTAGGGAGTGTTAAAGTGATAGGGAGTGAACATATTTAGATTTTGTTTTAGTTTTCTTTTAATAAATTAAATTTGTTATTAATTTGCATTTTATTGTTTCCATTTGGTTATGTGTATACTTGTCCTGGTCACGTGGTCCACACGAGGCAGAGTTGGATTGGGCGCCGATTCTAACATCGAATCATTCCCGTGTAATTAATTCCACACTCAAGTTTCCGAGGTTATAAACTACTAGTGGGGATCAAGCCCCAAGGTTGATTAATTAGCGTGATCGATCCAGACCTCGATCATTGCTCTGTGTTACTGGTCTGGTGGTGGCAGCAGAGGTGACTCTAGGGTTTTGCTCAGAGCTTAGGTCACGTCATACTGGGTGTAGAATCCTAAGTCGGTCAATCGTCTTAGGACCACGTGGCGTGGAGTTGGCTTTGGTAAAAGTTTTGGAGTCCCTTGGTAGAGAATAAAAAGTAAGAATACGGGTAGAGGGAGTAGAAGGAAGAGAAGTAAAGAGAGGACCCAAACCCGTGTTACACCTGCACGTTCACCAGCAGGGAAAAGTCTTCTTCAGGGAACAAGGTCACGGGAGCCGCACTATCTGCATGGCAACCTGTCGCCTGGTGCCCATCAAGACCACAATGGAAACACATTCTAGGCTGTTTAGCGTAAAAGATGCGACCGTTGAGACCAAGAAGTATTATGGAGGAAGGAATCGGAGACTGAAGGCACATGGTTATAATACATGGCTCGTTCGAAACGCCTCGCCATCTGCCAGACAGTACAACGTTCATCCGCACATTCACAACAGCCCCAAACTTGCCAAAAGAACGCTGTAACAGGCCCTCCGGGAACTCGAACGGTACTCCATGCACCACAACATAGGTCAACCCGTTCTCGCAAATTTAATAAGTCAATATTGACTTATTAAATACGTGCATAGGTGACATACTTAACATAATAGTTTCCCTTGAAAAGCTTCATGGAAAACACCGACCTTACCTAACCTACTTAGTATGTTAAGATAAGCATCTTATTGCTTCGTAATTACAATTATTACCTAACCTATACCTATAATAGGTTAAGTAACAATTGTAATTACGAAGCTATAAGATGCTTATTTTAACATACTAAGTAGGTTAGATAAGGTCGGTGTTTTCTATGAAGCTTTTCAAGGGAAACTATTATGTTTAGTATGTCACCTATGCACGCAACTAATAAGTCAATATTGACATTAAATTTGCGAGAACGGGTTGCATAGGTAGAGGAACCACTGCGGTCCGACACTGTTACAGTTACACCGTCACCAGGCAAGGGGGGGGGGACGTCCTCATATCATACGAGGTTTCCAGCTCCTAGAATACCACAGAAGATCCGAGCTTAAGAAGTACCAGGCCACTGAAGAGTAGCTTCACGCCACACATGTTCGCCACAGCAACATGCAGATCAAGTATCACCACCTCCACCGACAGGTAGGACGCCTATCCAGAAAACTCCAAGCATAGAGATTCAGAATGGCGGACAGGAGGCAAGGGCAGCCCCATGCCGCCGGCTAGCACGTCTAGAAGGCCCGTGACAGGACCGGTCACACAAAGCACCGGGTCAACACTGGAGGAGTGATGATCACACATCCGCACCCTCTGCCGACCATCCAGCCAATCACCGTCCCCCCCCCCCCCAAGTGGTTCAGTAAAGTTGCCTGGTCCCCAGATGCGTCACCTCTACAGTGGTCTGCTATTGTGGTCTGTTCACCAGATACGTCACCCCCACATCCCAAATGATCTGGTATTGATATCTTCGTTATCCTCAAAGACACCTCGAGCACTGTTTATGAAGGAGAGATATAAGTCTGTGTAATTTAAGTAAGTAGGTTAGATTAGCATTTTAAAAGCACTACACTTACATTCAGTGGTTGATTGTTCAATAAATCAATGAACTATGTGTTTACCAGATCTCTTGTAATGGGGGTCCCAGACCTTATGGTTATCCTTCGCTTTAGAGTTTGTTTTTTCTTTTTATTTCGGAAACAAATACAACAAAACAGAAAAATATCAACAGCATCATTCACATGAACAAAGCAAGAAACACACTGACAAACTGTAGAACAGGGAAAACACAAACAAATGTCATACAATACACAAAATGGAATTATAACCATAGGTAACAATGAAATACAGTCAATAAAGAAAAAACACTTGAGCATTATAACCCAACAATAACTAAGCAAGAAACACATGAAAAAAACGAATCACATAGCTCATCAAAACAAATAAATAAAGCAACACAGAGCAAGAACCACACACAGTTAATCATCATCATATTTATCTGTATAGAAATGACGCAGTTACTGCTTGCTGTAGGCATCCTGCTGAGCCCACAATTCCGCAGATGCGTTAACGTGACTACGTGATCCTCGCTGACGATGCATGAAGTCAGGAACATCCAGTTCGGCGCCCTCCACCACGGGGGCGGAAGTCACGGGAAGAGGCCGCACAGAGCTCTTTGGTACAGACGGTGGAGCCCCATGGGACTGAAGCACAGGAGCTGGCCGAACACAGGGCGGTAACATAACGGGCAGAGTCGCAGGGGACACAATCACAAAGGGCGATGGTGCAGGGGCCGACACCACTGGGGGCGGAGTAACAAATGACGGCTGAGCAGAGAGCAGCCGTGCAGCGATCGGCATCACCGAGAGCAGATAAGCGGAAGGCACAGACATGGACACCAGAGGCATGGGGGCCGTTGCAACAAAATCTTTCTTAAGAACCAGCACCAAGTCCCCACCCTCTCCCGCAACCTCGGTCGGTGCCACAACCTCCCAACTCGGGGAACGAGCAACCGGGGACCAGGGCCAGGCGTCATTCCCACCACAGGACCTCCACTGCAGCAACAGGGCCCACAGGAGCCGCAGGCACTCAAACAGCGTCGTCCACATCATCATCCACAGACGACGAAATTCTGGAGACCCCAAAATCCCTGACGTCGGCCCAGGAGTCACCACGAGGCGGAGACAGACTCAAACCTTGCCGCGAACGCTTGGACACAAGACGCAGGTCGTCGGAACTATCACCCTCACCAGGAGGCACTGAAGCAGAACCTCTAGTCGGTTGCGCAACTCCCTGCAGCGCACGATCACTCAACATCGCAGCCTCATCAACCCGGGGAACAGGACCACACACCACAGGAGACTTCACAGTGTGAACGCCGAAACGGGCCGAAGACACAGCTGCTGGAGACAGTACAGGCCAGGGTGCCGCCTCGACGTCCGGAGGCACGAGACCACACACCACAGGAGACACAACTGGAGACTCGACTGGAGACGAAGCAGGCTAGGGGTGGCTGGGGTGCGGGAACTGGGAATGCACTAACTACCATTCCGACACCCACAGGCATATCGAGGCTGGCATCAGAGACCGGCAACGGGGCACCAGACGACTGGGAAGTATCACTGACCACAGCAGCACCTTCTGACAGGTCCGGGACCGCAAACCGAGGAAAGTCCTCCTCCCAGGCCTAACCCGGCTCGCATCACATCTCGCAGCCTGATGGCCCGAGAGTCCGCACCGGAAAAAAAGTCCGGGGATGACCCCCATAAAATACGCATACCATGAAGCCCTGAAGCAGAAGAGGCTAAGGGATGGAGTCCTTCAAGAGCAGTGCCACAGTGCGGGTCCCATTTTGGACACCCTTCCACCGCTCAGAGGAGACTCCAGACACTCAGACCCGCCCATACCGAGTAAAGTGATGCTGGAGAAGGGAGTCGGGGAACTCAAAGGGTTCACTATGAATTGCCTCATAGGTAGTCTCACTGCACCTGACCGACACTTCCACCGAACCACCACCCTCAGGCAGAGTAAACATCCTCCTGTCATTGCGGTCCACAAATTCACGATACACAGCCACGGAGCAGAATTTCACAACAGCTCGATGCTTGGATACTGGTTGAACGCCGCACATAGATGTCACATCCATGCGCAACATGTCAATCATCACCACCTCAACTGCCGGGTAAAACGCTGGGCCAGTAAATTCTAGTCCAATGGTATCCCTCCGCTTCACAGAGGGAAGGGGTGCCGCCATCCCTCCAGCCATCACGGCCCCAAGGGTACGCTCACAAACACAAACTATAATGAGTCAGCAAACCAGGAACTCTCAGGCGACACTTCCACCTCCGCCAAGAGCTAGGCGAGCACTCGCTTCACAAGGAATAGTACATTTGGGTCATTCCATCTCAAATTACCAAAAAGTCACCTATTGCTCCCACTCGACCTTCTACAAATGCCATGAAATTTTGTAGTAAGATAGCCCTAGACCTCAAATGACACTTTGCAAAATATTAGACCTCAATCTGCTTTGGTTCTTAAATAACAGGTCCATATTCAATGGGCTCTCGTCCCGTTAATGCGTAAGTACCACAAAACTGATCAACTTTGACCCTTTGTTAAATCACTTCTATTGTCTATAGGAGTGTGAAATTTGACATACCAGGACAACGTTTGGTGTAGAATAACGTACTTTAATCGAAATAGAAGTATGGGTGACCATTCATCTATCCATCCATGCAAAAATCACTGCCAAATTTTGTCGCGAGAAATTTGGAGACCACTTTCTCATTAGCAAAAGGTATAAACGCCATGATCCTTTGCAACGATGTATAGCAAGTACAATATTATGCAGTGATGCAATAGCAACTCTGTTGTATCCATCTGTCCACAGGTGGCCCACTTGAAAGTTGGACCAAAAAATTGATGTGCAAAACTAGCCAACTTTCAAGGCAAAATATCTCAATATGCGTCATTCCCAATTTGGTTTTGAATGACACCATTGGATAGAACAGATTTTTCTAAACAAGAGTAACTTTTATTTAGAATGGGATCTGAATTCCTAGTTCAGCCAGAGGACTCTGAAAATGACATACCTTGGTGCAATATCGAAAAAATGAAATTATGATTCTCCCTCTTTGTGCACTGACTTTTTTTCTTTCAATTCTTTCCGGGACACATTCGACTAAATTCTTCACCGTCAAAAAACTGTACTACCCTTTCCTTCACTTCCCCTGGAATTGTCTTGCCCTGTATTTTCTTAGGAATTGCTAGTATTCCCTGTTCTTCTTTCAGCTTCCTAGCTTCGCGAACCATGTATTCTGAAACTTTGAATGGCTCCGTTGTCTTTTTGATAGACCAGCTTTGTGGCACGAGGGTTAGGATTTGTATTATTTCTTGGCGCTTTGCTACATGGAATTTTAGCTTCATTTCTTCAATGAGTTTATCGAAGTCTTGGCAATTTATGCACTGTTTGCTAGAAGCTTGGTACCAACAGGTTTTGACACTCAATATTTCCAATTGCAGCAATCTGCTCGGCAATTATTTCCTGTGCTTGGCTAATCTTACGCTTTGTATAACCATGCTTATCCCTTGCACTAACTCGTTGATATTTATTGGGTAAGATGTCTAATACTGATAAACTTGTGTTTACACTTTCACAGTTTTCCATATTATCAGCAGGGCCATCAGATTCAGTAGAGCTGGACTCACTCACCTGGTTACTGTCGAATTCCTTTCTGCATGATGTGCACAACTTTTGGCCAGGCTTATTACTGACTTTCAGCATATCTGACATTTTCTCTGCAGTAACTACTGTGATTGGTCGCAATGTTTTTCGTTTTACATGGCATTTCTTCTTGAAGGGATTGGAGCAAGTTTTTTGCACAAAAATAAAAATTTCGTCAACAGCAAAGCTTCATTATGGAGGCACACTTGAGATTCTCCATCCAAGTTCAGTTCACTTCGCTTTGCTATCAGTTTTTTATCTTCTGCAGTTTACTGTTTTAGAAACTTCAAGCCTTTGTTGGGAGTGTAGGTTGTCAAGTGACATTCAGAAGAGCCACGCTCATTACAGCAATTACACATGGCAATAAACCAATGGAATCCTGATTCATGACGTATCTGTAATCGAATTCAAATCAAATTATTTAACTAACTGAATACAGTAATTTCAAGTGAGACCTGTAATACATTAATGTTAATATTAATTTTTTTTATTTGTGTATTTTTGCAAGTAAATTACACAAATAAGTAAACAACAATGTTTGACCTCCTGACACGATACTGCCAAGATGTATAGATAAAAATAGAACAGGAACCTAAAATAGCACTGATTGTTTAATAATAATTCTGAATCCCACCCAAAAATGTTCTTCCCAATGAAGCTTAAAATTTTTCTAATCAGTTTGGATATCAATTTGCTAGCAGTCATAATCAGTGCACAAAGAAGATGGAGAATCATAATTTGATTTTTTCTATATCGCACCAAGTTATGTCATTTTCAGAGTCCTCTGGCTGAACTAGGAATTCAGATCCCAACCTAAATAAAAGTTACTCGTGAACAGAAAAATTTGCTGTATCCAATGGTGTCATTCAAAACTAAATTAAGAATGACGCATATTGAGATATTTTGCCTTGAAAGTTGGCTATCCCTTGCAGTCATATCATATTGAAAAAATGTAATTCAAACAGCTAGCCATACAAAAGATAAAGAAAAATCCAAAACATTTCTTATCATATGTGAAATCGAAATAAAAGTCTCTGTCATTATTGGACCTATTCTTACGAGTGAAGGTTCGTACACAAACGACAACAAAAAATGAGTGAAATCCCAAAAATGCACCATGAGGATATCTCTAGCACCCCAATAAAAAGCATGAAAGTGGTATATCATGACAGACTCTTTATGCATAATATACATACCTTTGAAAATATCATTGAATCAGCACAAACTCTGAATATTTTGAATGAGATAAGTTGACAACATGCCCAATTAACTCAGTCCTTTGTACAGCCTCACGGAATTCAATATTTCTAAGCAGATGCAAAGTGCCAGTAGCACAAGCACTCAGTATAGTGTGAAGAAAAAGCTTGGACACTGCAGAGATACCAGAAGCACATACATGTACATATACAGCTCCTCTACACAAGGCAGAGAGCACAGCACTGGCTAAGCATTATAATAAGAAGTACAAAATAAAAGATTATAAGAGATTGATCAAGATTCAAGTCTCTGGTTTCATGGAGACCAATGACCTCCACAACCCAGGTCAACATGGACGTAGGGCGAGAAGATCATGCCTTTTACAGCTACTCGACCACTATGAAAAATTACTGATGAATTAGAAGTAAAATAGAGTACTATTTTATACTACTATTTAGAGTACTATATCTATTAGAGTACTCTACTACTAGAGTACTAGTAGTAGAATAGAGAAGTAAAATAGATGCAGTATGTTTGGACTTCGCAAAGGCATTTGATAAACATGACCATGGATTGATTGCACTCAAAATGAAGTCAGTAGAAATGATAGGTAATGTAGAACGATGGGTATTAAATTTTCGGTCAAACTCAAACAGCAACAGTCATTCAAGTAAACACTAGTCCAAACACAGTAAAAAGCTCTGTACCTAAGGGTACAGTTCTTGCACCACTACTTTTCCTTATTCTCGTATCAGATATAGATAAAGATACAAGTCATTGCTTCGTATTATCTTTTGCAAAAAAAAAAAAGATCAGCATAAAAATTAATTGTGTGGAAAACACTATTACCTGATATTAATACAATTTTCAGTTGGGCAGCCGAAAATAACATGATGTTTAACAGTGATAGATTCAAGGTATTTCGGTAAGGTAAAAAGTGAAGCTCTTTAAACAGAATACAGGCTACAAAACAACCAAATCTCCAAGAATGAAAGCAAACATGTAAATGATGTAGAAATAATGATGTGTGACGACCTAACGTTTAGTTAACACAACCTAGCAAATAGGGTCAACTAAAGTAAAAAATAGGATTGATTACAGGAACCTTGAACTCTAGGGATCGCATCGCAATGGTTGTACTTTTCATGTCACTTGTGCAACGCCGTCTTGATTGAAAAATCATTACTAGCGTTTGAAATAAAACACTGCAGATGACAATTTTTGCTCTCACGCACTCTCCATTGTCCTGTTCATAGATAGGTCTGTCTGTCAACAGTGTTGGCAACGCTGTTGTTTTCCCTGATCACATCTGTATTTGCCGCCCACTCCTGAAGAGTGGGCGGAACCATCAAGTTGAAACTTGGTGCAGATTTTTAACTCTTATTTGACTCGCAGAACCCGGATGGCTCTTGTCTCTTCTTACCCTTTGCATCCTGTGGTGGCGGCGGTAATCCAATTCTGTCTGTTTGATTTGGCTGGGTTACTAGCCATATTGGAATTATCTCCAATGAACTTCCCAACATCTTTGCAAAGTAAGCCAATTGTTCTCCCAACATTTCCCGGAGAGTGATTCCTTATTCAGATTTGTATCCAGTCATTCGTTCTGCAATCCATTACCATTGGCCGGGTCGTTGGGCTGTCAAACAGGTTTACTCTGAAAATGACATTTACCCATGGCCTTCCTCCTTCCACCTTAATAGATAATGGGAAACGGCTCTGGCTAGGTTGCATAATGGCCACAATTTATTTTATTGTAGCATAAAATTACATAAAATTACACGTATATAATATAAAAGCATAAGCATCCAAGTGCCAAAGTAACCAAAACTAAACAAAGAAAACATGTGAACTACCTGCTTTGTACACCTGTATACCAGTGTACACCTGTGTACACCTGTATACCTTTGTAAAACTTTGTACACCTTCAAATACAGTGCATAAACTAAAGAAAACCCACATTACCCTGACAGGGCGTGCCAATTAGAACACATGACCAAAACAAACAATATAAACAAGACGGAGAAAGAAGAACGGAAATGTGATAAACCAAGGTAAAACAAAAAGGGCACCGAAGCACCACAAAAAAAAAAGAGACAAAAGCACCTGGCAAAGCAGAAAAACACTACACCCGTCGACAAGCCCATTAATCCACATATCTTTCTGTTAACTTGCTAAGGATACTTGTCACAATACTCTAAAGTGCTCACTCCGCCTTGGGAGCGCATCCAGCAAGCGTAGTGACAGGTTCGATGCATGAATACCGGAACATTCGGCAACACCGAAGGCTGCTGCAGGGAGGAGAGCATCACAGAAGACTGCAGTGCAGAACTCCACTGCAAAGAAGGACAGTGTACAGAAGACTGTTGTATGGAGTGCGGAAGCACAGAAGAATGGAGTGCAGGAAGCAGCACACAATGCCAAAGCACAGGAGGCAGAAGCACATCCAAAGCATAGGGGGCAGTACTGGGACCTGCAGCAAGGAGTGCCGAGGAACAGGGGGCCACCTGCCAAGAAACCTTTTTCAAACCCATTACCAACTCCCGCCCAGCATCCACCACCGCAACCAGGGCGACAAATTTCCATCAGGGGGATCCAGCAACCAGAGAAACAGACACCGAAGTAGAAGCATAACATGGACCCCTCCCCCATCACTTTCCGTCGCCACCACGGGGACATCCGCCCTATGGACAGCCACCATCAGGACCTCCACAGAACCTGCCACAGCAACACAAGCTGCATCAGATGCATGCATCACACCAGCATCAACCGCACCACTCTCATCCGTATCCTCAGAAGACAAGGAACACTCAAATTCTCCCACATCTGCTCAAGATGCACAGTCAGGGAGGGGACGAACCAAGAGCCTGCCGAGTATGTTTGAAATTGGCCACAAGTCATTGGAATCCTCTGTGATCATAACAGGCTACTCAGGAGCACCTTGAGGAGGCAGCACACGGCCACGAAACACTTCAGCCGTAGCAACCCTCTGAGGCACAGGACCATTCACTACCACAGGCGCCACCGCGAGAACCGGCACCACATCAAATCCATCAGCATCAGGCAGCACACCAGCTCCCACGGCCACCATAAAGGCATCCAGAGGAGGGAAAGGCACTAGAAGGTTCAGCTTGGATGTGACCTCCATCTCCACGCCACCCACAGTGCCAACTGGTGGGGTGGGGGGGGGGATGGGGGTTGAGCCGCAAACACCATGGGCACCTCCGGCCCATCTGCAGGACGTGACAACATTTCCGTCATCACAGAGTCCCTCAGGCCTTCCAACGGCAAAAAGTCCTCACAGTAGTTGTTCACCTAGTCCACACTGCCAGCTAAACAACTTTCAGCCCAGTGCCCCGATTAGCTAGACCAGAAGCACATACGAGGCTGGCCAGTGTAGAAAATCTTCACGGAGAAACCCACGAGATACACATAACATGGGATACCAGTCCTCAGGTGCATGGCCAATATTTGCGTCCAACTTGGGACGTCCTTCCACCTTCCAGAGGAGACTACGTTAATCCGAACATTTCACTCTCTAATACCGGAAGAAGTAATACCGCAAGAGGACTTCAGGGAACTCAAACGGAGCCCCGATAATGGTGACGTATGTGATCATGCCACTCTCGTCCTAAACAGTGACTGAAGCACCATGCTCGGGCAGCTGGAAGGAGCACCCGACGAAATCCCTGAAGATAGTCTAGGAGCCGAATTTCACCACTGCCCGGCGTCCTGAGAGAATCTGCACCCCACTCACTACCCCAACATCCACTCGCTGTAGGTCAAGTAAGTAATTATCAAAAGAAGGCAACAAACCGGGAAGGCTATGTAGCACCATCAATTGTGCGGAATAATCAGAAGGTGCTAAATATCACCAAGGATGCCAATACGAGAACAGAAATGCATAAAGCGAACGTTATCAAAAGAATTCTATCGAGGGAAATAATTCAGAGGATAGAAATGTTTGTCTGAACATTTCACACTCCAATACCAGGTGAAGTAATGCCGCAAGAGGGCCTCAGGAGGTAAGTAATTATCAAAAGGAGGCACCAAATAGGGAAGGCTATGTAGCCCCCATCAAGTGTGCGGCACATCAGAGGGCACTTAATATCACTAAGAATGCCATTACGAGAACAGAAGCGCATAAGGCGAACGATATCAAAAGTATCCGATTCACCAAGATTTCTATCTAGGGACAAGGAACCGCGAGGGACGGTCGGAAAGCAAGACACACGCTCGTCCTGGAAGTCAGGACATTCAACAAGGATATGCACGACCATAAGAGGGACACTGTTATTTGGACAGTAAGGAGGTGGGCAGCACTCCATTAAGTGACTGTGAGTTAAGCGTGTATAGCCAATACGCAACCTCGCCAGAGCTGTTTCCCATCAGCGGTTATGGTGGTAGGAGGACACACTACTCTTAAGAGTACGCAGTTTGTTACCAGTAACAGAAGACCAACAATCTTGCCAACGAGTAAGGATGGAGGAATGAATAAGTGGGTAAAAGTCGGAATAAGGAATATCTCTACGGGAGATGGGACAAGAATGTACAGCTTCCCTAGCGGCAGCATCCGCACACTCATTTCAAGTAACACCAATATGGCTGGAAACCCATCCAAACTCAACTGACTTAAATTTACTGGATATAAGAGTCATTGCTGAATCTTTACGGCCACTGGATGGACTGGATTAAAGGACTCCAGAGCCATGAGGGCGTCTACAGACTTAGACCCATCGGTGAAGATGGAAACTGAGCGGGAATGTGAAGAAGTGTTCAAGGAAAAGGCGTTTCAGAACTGTAGGAGGGATAAAAGCATTGGTGCTATGGGTCAAAGATTTGCAATATTGATTAAGTGGGACCCGCCACGGGGGGCAAGGACGGAACAACACGAGGAGAAATATTAGTAATACTAACTGAAAGAACGTTGCAGGTGAGATAACCGGACAGAAAGAGGGAGGTGGTGAGAGGGAACGAACTACAGGAGGGCTAAAAGTCAAAGCACGACACAGGCTAGAGTGAGGGTGTTGTAAGGAATGTGCAAGGTAGCCAAGACAGTAGCGATCTCGGCGGTCCTGGATAGATAGGAAGCCAGTGTCAACGTACAAGCCGAGGGTAGGAGTCCAGCGAAAGGCAACAGAGCTGAAGCGCAACCCAGTTTAGTGCAAAGGATCAAGACGGGGAAGATTAAGAGAAGCAGAGGAGTAAGCAGGGCAACCATAATCGAGTTTAGACAGTATGAGAGAAGAATGCAAAGAGGAGCGTGTGCCTATCCACTCCCCAAGAAGTATATGACAGATCCTTAAGTAGGTTCAGTACCTTAGAGCATTCAACATTGAGGTAAGAGGTATGAGGCGACCAAGATAAGCTAGTGTGAAGGATTAACTCCAAAAGCTTCGCAGAATCTTTGTACACAAGGGGATGACCATAAAGCGACAAAGAAGGTCGAAGGACGACATGCTTTCGAGTAAACGTCATAGCACAAGTCTTAGTGGCAGAGAACTTTAAGCCATGATTGGTTACCCAAGATGACATGGTATCAATCTCAAGTTGAAGCCGTGTTAAAGGAGAGGTGAATCACCTCGACAACAAAGAGTAAGATGGTCGACATAAATAGCGGAGAAGATGCCAAAAGGAAGGAAGGAAAGAAGACCATTGAGGCCAACCAGAAAAAGTAGCGCTGAGAACACTACCATGGGGTACACCTTCGTATTGCCGAAAAGACGCAGAGAGTGTGGCACTAAGCCTAACTCAAAAGGAACGACGAGTGAGGAAGCTTTGGAGAAAAAGAGCGAGATTACCACGAAGGCCGAAAGAACGAAGTTGGGACAGAATAAGGTATCTCCAGGTTGTGTCATAAGCCTTTTTCCAGGTCTAAAAGGACAGCAACAAATGAGGTCTTCGCAGCAAAAGCAGTACGAATATAGACCTCCAAGTTCACCAGAAAGTCAGACGTGCTACTGTACCTACGAAAACCAAATAGAGAAGGAGTGAGGTGGTGATGGTGTTCCAAAAACTACATTAGACGAACATTTACCATACGCTCAAAGAGTATGCAGACAACTCGTGTGGGCAATAGGGCTTAAGTCCTTAGGGGGATGTCCAGAGAGACCCCGGTTTCTAAATAGGAAGTACAACAGCATCGAGCCAGTCCTCAGGGACTGACGACGAAAAATAAAGTAAGTAATTATCAAAAGAAGGTACCAAACCGGGAAGGCTATGTAGCACCATCAAATGGTCGGAATAATAAGTGGGCACTAAATATCACCAAGGATGCCAATACAAGCACAGAAGCGTATACGGCGAACGATATCAAAAGTATCCGATTCACCAAGAATTCTATGAGAGGGCAAGCGACCGCGAGGGGCGGTCGGAAAGCAAGACATGCTGGTCCTGGAAGTCAGGACATTCAACAATGATATGCACGACGGTAAGAGGGACAACGCAATTTGGACAATAAGAAGCTCGGCGGCGGTCCATTGAGTGACCATGTGTTAAGCGTGTATGGCCAAGACAAAACCGTGCTAGAGCCGTTTTCCACTGCCGGTTACGGTGGCAGGAGGGCCACGGGGACACACAACGCTTAAAGATTACGCAGTTTGTTACCAACAACCCTGCCAATGGGCAAGGATGGAGGTATGAATAACCGGATAAAAGTCGTAAACAAGGAAGGGAAACAGGACGAGCGGATAGCCTCTCTAGCGGCAGCATCCGCATGCTCGTTTAAAAAAACACCAATTTGGCTGGGAACCCAGCAAAACTCTACCCATTTAAATTTACTGGAGATAAGAAACAGCCAGTGTTGAATCTCGGTGACTACCGGATGGACAGGATTAAAAGACCCGAGAGTCATGAGGACACTACGAGAGTCAATTACAATTACAAAGGAGGAGTGACAACGAGAAAGCAGGAGACGGAGAGCATGGCGAATAGCATAAAGTTCTACTGTGAAGATGCTAGTCTCCGAAGGGAGGCGACACACATAAGTGAGATCAGGAAAAACAACGGAGTAGCCCACACCGTCCACAGACTTACATCCATCGGTGAAGATGGAAACGGAGCTGGAGTGTGAAGAAAAGTGCTCAAGGAAAAGGCGTTTAAGAACCGTAGGAGTAAAAGCTTTAGTAATGCGGGTCAAGGATGTACAAAACTTCGGAAGAGGGACCCTCCACAGGGGCAAGGAAGGAACAATACGAGGAGAAACATTAGAAAGACGAATGGAAAGAGTCCTATAAGCGAGATAGCCGGACAGAAAGAGGGAGGTTGTGAAGAGGAACAGGAACTATTGGATGGGTAAAAGTCAAAGCACGCCAGAGGCGAGAGGTAGGATGTTGCATGGACTGTGCCATATAGCAAAGTAAGTAAGTAAGTAATTATCAAAAGAAAGCACCAAACCGGGAAGGCCATGCAGCACCATCAAATGTTCGGGATAATCAGCGGGCACTAAATATCACCAAGGATGCCAATACGAGAACAGAAACGCATAAGGCAAACGATATCAAAAGAATCCGAGTCACCAAAAATACTATCGAGAGACAAGCGACCACAGGGGACGGTCGGAAAACAAGATACACGGTCGTCCGGGAAGTCAGGAAATTCAACATGGATATGCACGACCGTAAGAGGGACAATGCAATTAGGACAATAAGGAGCAGGGCGGCGCTCCATCAAGTGACCATGAGTTAAGCGAGTGTTTCAAATACGCAACCTCGCCAATGCCATTTCCCATCGCCGGTTTCGGTGATAGGAGGACGGCCACGAGGACACACAACTTTTAAGAGAACGTAGTTTGATTACCGGTAACAGACGACCAACAAGCCTGCCAACGGGTTAGGATGGAGGAATGGATAACTGGGTAAAAGTCGGAATAAGGAATACCTTTACGAGAGATGGGACAAGAGCGGACAGTTTCCCTGGCGGCAGCATCCGCACGTTCATTTAAAGAGACACCAATATGGCTGGGAATTCAAGAAAACTCAACCGACTTAAATTTACTGTGAACAAGAAACAACCAATGCTGTATCTCGACAACCACTGGATAAACTGGATTAAAGGACCCGAGAGCCATGAGGGCACTACGAGAGTCAACAACAACTACAAAGGAAGATTGACAACGAGAGTGAAGGAGACGAAGAGCATAGCGAATAGAATAAAGCTCCGCTGTGAAGATGCTTGTCTCCGGAGGTAAGCGACACATATAAGTGTGATCAGGAAAAACGACAGAGTAGCCAACACCGTCCGCAGACTTAGACCCATCAGTAAAGTTGGAAACTGAGTGCGAGTGAGAAGAAAAGTGCTCAAGGAAAATGCGTTTTAGAACCGGAGGAGGTGTAAAAGCTTTAGTAATTTGGGTCAAGGATGTACAAAACTGCGGAAGGGGGACCCTCCATGTGGGCAAAGAAGGAACAACACGAGGAGAAATATTAGAAATATGAACGGATAGAGAATCCTGTAAGCGCGATAACCAGACAGAAAGAGGGAGGGGGTGAAGATGAACAGGAACCGCAGCAGGGGTAAAAGTTAAAGCACGACAGAGGCGAGAGGAAGGATGTGGCAGCGTCCGCGCAAGATAGCGAAGACAGTAGCGATCACGGCGGTACTGGAGAGATAGGAAGCCAGTGTCAACATACAAGCTGAGGACTGAAGTCGAACGAAAGGTACCAGAACTGAGACGCAACCCTGTATGATGCAAAGCAACAGGACGGCGAAGAGTAGAAGGAGAAGCAGACGAGTAAGCAGGTCAACCATAGTCGAGCTTAGACAGGACGAGAGAGGAATGTAAAGCAAGGAGTGCGCGCCTATCCACTCCCAAGAAGTATGGGACAAAACCCGAAGGAAGGTATGGGCCTTAGAGCACTCAACACGGAGGTAAGAGATATGGGAAGGCGAAGACAAACGAGTGACAAAGAATAACCCCCAAAAGCTTTGCTGAATCTTTGTACTCAAGGGGATAACCATAAAGTGACAAAGAGTGACGAAGAATAACCCGTTTCCGAGTAAAGGTCATGGCACAAGTCTTAGTAGTAGAGAACTTAAAGCCATGATCGGTGGCCCAAGACGACACGGCATCAATCGCAAGTTGAAGCCAGTGTTGAAGGAGAGGCGAATTATCACCCTGACAGCAAAGGGTAAGATCATCGACATAGAGAGCGGAGAAGACGCGTGAAGGAAGAGAGTTAAGAAGACCATTGAGGGCAACTAGAAAAAAAGAGTAGTGCTCAGAACACTACCCTGGGGCACACCTTCGTATTGCTGAAAAGAGGGAGAGAGCGGGGTACCAAACCTCACCCAAAAGGAACGACGAGAGAGGAAACTGCGGAGAAAGAGAGGGAGATGACCACGAAAGCCAAAAGAATGAAGCTGCGATATAATATGGTGCCAAGTGGTGTCATAAGCCTTTTCCAGGTCAAAAAGGACGGCAGCAACGGAGGTCATCGCAGCAAAAGCAGTACGAATATAGACCTCCAAGTTCACTAGGACATCTGTTGTGCTGCGGCATTTGCGGAAACCAAATTGAGAAGGGGAGAGGAGGTGATGGTGTTCCAGGAACGCACATCAGATGAACGTTAACCATACGATCAAAGCATTTGCAGACATAACTTGTTAGGGCAATAGGGCGAAAGTCCTTGGGGGTTGTTCCCAGAGACCCCGGTTTGTGAACAGGGAGGACAACGGCATCGAGCCAGTCCTCAGGGACTGACGACGACTCCCAGATCCGATTATACCGACTCAGTAAATACCGAGACGTGCACGGAGGGAGATGGCGAAGCATCTCATAATGAACGCCATCGGAGCCCTCCGCTGTAGAACCGCAGAGGGCCAGGGCAGAACGAAGTTTTGAGAGAGAGAAGGGATCGTTATAGGGAAGTCGAAGACGAGTGCAGAAATCTAAAGGACGAGATTCAAGGACAGGTTTGCGAAGAAGGAAAGATTGGGGAAGATGAAGCCCAGAGCTAACAGAAGAAAAGTGGGAACCCAGTTCGGTAGCGACCTGCAACGGGTCCGCTACAAGAGTACCACGGAGGTGAAGGACCGGTGAAACATCAGGAACGAACTTGCCCGCTATCTTGCGGATACGCTTCCAGATCTGTGGCAGAGGAGTTTCGGACGGAATTGGTGAGACATAAGATGCCCAACATTTACGTTTAGCTGTACGGATGGCCCTACGGGCCACTGCACTTGCCCTCCGAAAGAAAAGAATAGAATCGGCAGTCTACCGACGGCGGTGTTTCTTCCACGCTGCACGCTTACAGCGGACAGCCCGAGCACAGTCTGCATTCCAACAGGGAATGCACTTCCGTGGACCCCGAGAGAAAGAACGAGGAATAGAGCGGAGGGCAGCTTCGAAGACAAGGTCATGAAAAAGGAGGAGAGAACGAGGGAGAGGTAGAAGGGAGAGGTCAGAGAGAGCAGCACTGAGGGTAAAAAGGTTCCAGTCCGATTTAGCAAACTGCCACCTAGGGAAGGAGAGGGGAGGGTGAAAAAAGAAAAAGGTAACAAGGATGGGGAAATGGTCACTGCCATGGAGGTCATCTGCCACGTGAAATCCAAGTAAAGAGAAGACGAGCAAAGAAAAAGATCAAGACAGGAAAGGGTACGAGTCCAAGAGGCCAAATGCGTGGGCTCATCAGAATTCGGAAGAAACAGGGAAGAAGAGACGATAAACAGTTCAAGAAGGTAACCTCGGGTGTTCGTTAGAACATCATATCAAAGGGAATGACAACAATTAAAATCATCCAGCAGGAGCACAGGCTCCGGCAAGGAGTCCAGTAGGTGTTTCAGATCAGGAAGAGAAAGCGGGACACTCGGGGGGAGATAACCGGAACAAACGGTGTACCATTTCCCCACAAAGATAAAAGCAGCAGAACAATGGAGAGGCGGATGAAAAATTAAGGGGACTAAGGGAACATCAGAGCGAATCAAGACAGAAGAAGAGTTAGGAGCCCTAGCAACAGCTGGGGGGGGGGGGGGAAGAGAAGGAATAGCCATGAAAGTGACCAGGACGAGCACCAACCATCGGCTCCTGGAGACAGACACAAAGGGGCGAAAACCGCGAAATCAGAAGTTGGAGTTCAAGGAAATTGGCGTAATAGCCTCGAACGTTCCATTGAACAATAGACATCGACGAAAAGACAAAGGACATCAACAAAGAACAAGGAAGAAACAAAGGCGAAAGAGCAACATAGCATGTTAAAGAAGATCACGGTCGGGATCAGGGTCAGCAAAGTCAGGGTTAGGGGGCATGGCTAAACTGAGCAAAGACAGAGGGAAGGAAGCGGGAGAACAGACCAGAGGCGGACGGGCGGGGTCCGGAGGAGGAGGAAGAGACAACCGAGAGGAGCAGTCAAAGACAGGAGCATTAAGAGGGGGAATAGAAAGGGGAGAGCACACCTCAGCAAGGGCAGCAACCGAGAGGGAAGCGGGAGCCAAAGAAACCTCCATAGCAGGAACAGGGGGCACAACCACTGAAATGGGAGGGGAAGGAGCGATAGAGGCAGAAGTAGGGGCCGAGGAAGAAAGTAAAGCCTTGTTACCCTCTGGGGAGGAGGAATGAGAGGAGCCAGGCTAACGCTTCTGACGTAAAGAGACCGGTGTCCCAGCAACCATGTACTGGGCAACGGATTCCAGCATCTGATCAGGGGGAAGCTGAACGAGAGCACACACGACGGCCGTTTGGAGAGCGATAGACATCAGCCTGCACCGACAGGCGGCGGGGAGAGTCAATAGATGGAGGGGAAGGATGGGAAGGAGGATCGGAGGGAGACGAGGAAGAACACACAGGAGACATGACAGACCGGGTAGAAAGAAGGGGAACCCCCGACAGGACCAGGAGGGGGACCCTTCAGGACAGAACTCAAAGGAAGAGAGGAGGGGGCAGTGGGCGGATCAGGGTCCAAGGCTCAGAAACTGTTGAGTCTGAGGTAACTGAGGTGAGGTCTGGGGTGGGAAGGACTAGGAGAGGAAGAGCGCAACACGCGAGCGTTAGAGACGTTAGCATAAGGTGGGAGCCGGCGAACCTGGCGCCTCGCCTCAGGAAATATAAACACTCCTGGTGCTTCAAGTTGAGGACAGCTGCCTTAAGCTTGTAATGGATACACGCTCAATTGAGGCAATGAGTCCGAGAAGAGCACTCTAACTTAGAGTGATCTTGGCCCCCCCCCCTTCCCACACACAAAGGACAGAGAGAGAGAGAGAGTCCCAGAGCAGCTGAGGGCACCATGCCCAAACCTCCAGCACTTGTTACAGAGTCTAGGAGAAGGAATATACTCCTGGACAGAGCACCTGGCACCAGCAAGAATGACAGAGGGTGGAAGGGTCCTACCATCAAAAGTAATCTTCACAACCCGAAGAGGTTGACAGCAACGACCACGAGGGGTACGAGTAAACGTGTCTACCCGGACGACAGAATGGCCCTGGGCCTCAAGGATATGCCGATTATCATATGGCAGTCCCGCAGATTCCGAACACCGGTCACAACGTGGGGTGGGAGGAGAATAGTGGCAACACTGGCATTCAACTGAGCGTTCCTCGAGACCTGAACAGGGGTTTCGCAAAGGCAGGATAAAGCAGCCAAGCGTGAAGCCACATCCTGAGAAGGAGCAGCAACGACACGAGTACCGAGACTGGTGGTGTTGAAGGTAACAGAGGCATCTATGGAATCAACAAGATGTCTATGGAGGGAGAAATCGTCAGGAAGGGTAGAATCAAGAGGGAGGAGAACAAAGTATTTGGCCCACGAAGCGGGACCAAACAAGGCTTGATATGCATGAGAATGGGAAGGAATCTAGCGAGTCCGGCCGTGTCGAGGACGGCGTTGAGAACCCCCAGAGAGAAGAGAGGACGAGAGGAAGGTGTTAAAAGGCACAGTAGACATAACAAGAGACCGAGCCGTGCCAGGGGACGAGGTAGTCACCACTGTGGGTCGAGCCCCAAGCCCCTTCACAGAAGAGGGAGGGGAGCCGAGAGAAGTAGTCAAAGAGGCCAAAATAGGAGCAAGGTCGATTCCCAATGCAGTGGAGGCTAAAGAGCTCAGTCTTCCAATACAGACCGACTCAGGGGCTTGGTCGCCCACCCCATGAGCCTGACAAGGTAAATGAACAGAATTAGACAGGTACGAAAATAAAAATATTCATTCACGAATTGTGCCCCCATACCTACCATGGAGCCACAATTAGAGGCAGGACACCCAACAAAGCCATCGCCGATCATGCCGGGGTCCCCTAGGAGTGCGTCTTGAATATACGCCCCACAAATGCCACCTTAAGAACCGTCAGTCCGTAGAAATCAGGTTCAGTGACGAAAGAAGGATTGACAATAAAAGGTTCCTTTTGCTCTCAACGTTGGGTACTACAGTTCTTCGGGTGCAGGAGTATGCCTCCAAGCACCCGGGCGTCAAAATAGAATTAGACCAAAAGAATAACCAAAACAAGCAAAAGGTCGGTAGGAAACGAGAAACACATAAGAGAAGAGGGAGGGGGGGAAAGGAAACATAAGGAAAAGGAAAAGCGATTCAGCACAATTAGTGAAGACATCAGCAGCACCACAAGGCCATGAAATGACAGGACTGTCCACGGAGCATCACACTCCAGCAGCCGTCCACCAAGCCCCCTCACGGCGCCATCGGGCGTATGGGGAGGGGGACGAGGAGAGGAAGAGCGCAGTATCTGAACATAAAACATTAGTTTAAAGCAAGAGACTGCGAACTTTGCGCCTCGGGAAAAGAAACGTTCACGGTGCTTTAAATTAAGAACGGCTGCCTCAAGCTTGTAATGTATACACATGCACAGGAGAAGGCTGGGTGGTCCTCACCGAAATTGAGGCAGCAAGCCTCAGAGCCTTGGGAGAAGTGCACTCCAACTTAGTGACGTTCGCCCCCATAAGAGAGAAAGAAAGGGACAGAGAAAGAACATTAGCATCAGAGGACACCATGCCTATACCTCCAGCACTTCATACAGAGCCGAGGAGAGGCAATGTACTCCTGGACGAAGCACCTGGCATCAGCAAGAATGATGGGGAGGAACGGTCCTACCATCAAAGGAAATCTTTACAACCCGAAGGGGCTGACGACGACGACCACGAGGGGGACGAGTAAACGTGTCCACCTGGAGGACAGAATGGCCCTGGGCTTCGAGAACATGCCGAATATCTTTGTTGCAGGCCTGTAGATTCCTAACACCGGTTGCAACACGGGGGTGGGAGGAGAACAGTGCCAACACTGGCATTCAACCGAGCGTTCTTGGAGACCCAAACATGGTTCTCGCCAATGCAGGATAAGGCGACCAAGTGGGTGGCTGCATCCCGAGAAGGACCAGCAACGACACGTTTACCGAGACAGGTGGGGTTGAAAGTAACGGGCATTTACAGAATCGACAAGGTGCCTATAGATTGAGAAATCGTCAGGTGGGGAGGAATCTAGAGGGAGATCAAAGTATTTGGCCCATGAAACGGGGCCAAACAAGGCTTGATTCGCATCAGTACGAGACGGGATCTTGAGAGTTCGGCCTTTGCGTGGACGGCGTTGAGAACTACCAGAGAGAAGGAGGGGGAGGGGGGGGGGGTGTTAAAAGGCGTAGTAGTCACAATGAGAAACCGAGCCGTGCCAGGGGACGATGTGGTCATAGCTCTGGGGGTGTGGCTCGACCCAACCAGTTTGGATGGAGGTAGTCAATGGAGGAGCAAAGTCTGGGCCCAATGTAGTCGAGGCTACAGAGTCTTCGAATACAGTCCGACTCGGGTGCTTGGTTGCCCACTCCATGAGCTTGAGTAGTCATTAGAGTCATTCAGCAATATTGAAACTAGAGGTAATATTTTCTTTCACGAATGTGACCCCCCCCCCCCACCCGACCCCACACACCTACCACAATTAGAGGATAGGACACCCGACATGTTGCTGGTCTTGCCAGGGCCCTCAGGGGCGAGTCTTGCGCATACGCCCCACAAACACCAGCTTAAGAACCATCATTCCATCGAGTTCAGTGACGAAAGGAGGATTGACAATAAAATGGTCCCCTCGCTCGAGACTTTCAGTACTACGGGTTTGAGTATTTATGCCCGGGTGTTTGGGGGAGGCAAACAAAAGAAGTCCAAAAGAATAATCAAGACTGGCAAAAGGTCAGCATGAAATGACAATTGGAAAGGAGAAGAGAGGGGGGAAGGGAGGGGGGGGGGGGGAGAAGAGAGGTTAAGAAAAAAAACTAAGCAAAGGAAAGGATTTCTGGCAAAATTGGTGAAGACAGCAGCAGACACACAAGGCCTGTGAAGGACAGGACTGACCCATGGAGCATCACTGTAGCAGCCAGCTACCAAGCCCTCACGACGACAACGAGTCAGAAAGTGATGGGATTCAGAGAAAGAAAACAGACCGAGTTTTAGCATTTTTATATTACTACATACAATATATTACACAAATTCATACTCTACAGAAAGTTAATCAATAAGGTTAAAAGTTTATATACATTTCTTAATATTACAATAATGAGAACAATTGATGGGGAACAACTAATGAGGGTTGAAGCGAGGAGCCTCACAAATGACACGCCTCAGATGGAAACAGGAGGAGTCGTGCCAAGTGACACCATCGTTATACTGGTTGTTTAACACCGCCAGACAGTCTTCGTTGCCTTCATCGTTGTCTGGCTGTGGCAGTCCTCGCCTGGGGAAGACAAGTGGTACTCAATGCCATGATCATTACCAGTCAACACCAATGGTGTTGTTTACGGTCAACAAACAAATTCTCACCTGCCGGTGCTAGACCAGTTAGAGTAGGGAGAGGAAGTGCCAGATAACCACGATCAAGATCTCGAGTTACGCTTGTTGCCGCTCGTCCAAATGTCGCTGATGTAGTCTGAAATATACCATTTTATTACGTCCAAGTTTGTAACTCAAGGCCAAGTTAAACACCAAGACCAGCTTGTCAACTTACGTGCAATCAGGAACCTGGAAATTAACTCTTGCTTCCTGTTACTTTCAATACTGACGGCCTGGAAGCCGTTGCCAAGGCCAGGGTCCAGATTCACGAAAGCACTTACGCAAGTACTTACGAACGTGTACATCTTTCCTCAATCTTTGAGGGCTTTGGTTACATTTATTAAACAGTTTACAAGCATGAAAACTTCCCAATCAACTGTTGTTATTGTTATAAACAGCCTCCTGGTGCTTCGGAGCTCATTAACTGTTTAATAATTGTAAACAAAGCCGCCAAAGATTGAGAAAAGATGTACAGGTTCGTAAGTGCTTTCGTGAATCTGGCCCCAGAGCAGTAATAGGTTGCTTGCTCCCAGGTGTAGAGTCTACCAGAGTCGTGACACCATGAGAAGTGATACGCTCTGCCGTCCTCTACCTCGTCAACCTGACAAGTTAGGATAGGACATTAGGTGAAAGCTCATTTTGATTACCAATTAACTTTAAAAACTGCCATATGGAAGGAAAATATCTCATCTTACCAGGGGTTTAGCAGCATGGTTGCAAAGAGAAGAAATTGGAGGGAAGGTAAAGGGAGGCAATAGTGGAGATACTTGTTGAGGCCGAGGAATGAAGACCCGAGGCTGGCTTGGTAGTTGTGGCTGAACAAACACAGGTTGTTGGGCTGGTAGTTGTGGGAAGAGTTGGAGGGGTTGAGGAGCTTGGGTGGGGCCGGCTCCAGATACCAAGAGGTTTCCAGTCGAGGTAACAAATGACCTGTCAACAGTGACTCCCAAGATGGCGGGAGCAGCGTCGTTCCTAATGAAGTACTGGGCCCAGGATGGCATCACTGCTGCCATCATCACCAGAAAAATTATAGCAGTCATCTGTAATGAGTAGTATATATTAAAAAATATGAATGCAAGTCACTGCAATTTACGGTGTGAAGTGGAAGTTTAGTGGGACCGAGAAGTTTAATATTGACAACTATCTAAGTTGCAAATAATAAAAAAATTGTCTAATATGGAAGTCAGACTAATTTTGTAAGAGAAGCAATGTATATGCTACTGTCAAGTCTTAGAATATTTAACTCTTCTAAAATATACCTATTAAGTTTAGTTTGACAATTAAAAATGTATTGCTAGACAACCTATCCAATGTTTAAAGTAATTACTTTCACCGTTTACGTTAACAGTTAAAAAGAGTCGGCAATTCCAGCAAGAACGTCATTGATTGGTTTAGCACTATTGCCAGTACAATAATCAATGTTACACACCTGGTCTCCGGTCTGGGAAACTACAAGAGCATGTTTAAGGCAGACTAAACACCTCCAGTGAGGTACTAATCCCACCGGCACGACCACCAGAAAATTTATGTATAAAAAGTTAATGCAAGTTATTCCCCCCCCCCCCCCCCCCAAAGCCTTTTATTTAGAGGCGCTGTCTCATGTTAAGCCTTGGCTACCATAGGAGAGGCCTGGTTCTCTATTTGGATACCTGCTTGCCCTGACAAGTTTTTGTCCATGAGGATTAGTGTCCTATTGGTTCAACACTATTTGCATGAACTTTCTTTGGAGGGCAAACCAGCCGATCTTTCCTAACATACCACTTCCCAAGAATATGAGGTGTTCGCCTAGCTCTGGGCGGAGGTGGACGTGTCGCCTGTGAGCTCCTGGTTTGCTGGTCCGTGGTAGTTTGTGTGTGTGAGCGGACCTTTAGGGCCGTGGCGGCTGGAGGGATGGCGGCCCCCCTCCCCTGTGAAGCAGCGGGATACCATTGGCCTAGAATTTACTGGCCCGGCGTCTTACCCGGCAGTTGAGGTGGTGATGATTGACATGTTGCGGGTGGATGTGGCATCTGTGTGCGGCGTTCAACTTGTATCCGAGCGTCGAGCTGTTGTGAAATTCTGCTCTACGGCTGTGTATCATCACTTTGTGGAACGCTATGACGGGAGGACATTTACTCTGCCTGAGGGTGGTGGTTCGGTGATAGTGTCGGACAGGTGCAGCGAGACTACCTATGTAGTAGTGCATGGTGCTCCCTTTGAGTTCCCTGACTCTCTTCTCCAGCGTCATTTTACCCGGTATGGGCGGGTCTTGAGTGTCCGAATGAATGCAGTCTCCTCCGGGCGGTGGATGGGTATCCCGAATGGGACCCGCACTGTGGCGCTGCACTTGAAGGACTCCATCCCTTCATCTCTCCAGCTTCTGGGCTTCATGGTACGCGTGTTTTATGGGGATCAGCCCCGGACGCGTTTCCGGTGCTGACTCTCGGGCCATCAGGCTGCGGGATGTGATGCGAGCCGGGTCGGACTTGTGTACATCTTCAGGGAGGAGGACTTTCCCCCGTTGGCAGTCCTGGACCTGTCGGAAGTTGCTGCTGTGGAACGTGTTACTTCCCAGTCCTTTGGTGCCCCGTTGCCGGTCTCTGATACCAGCCTCGATGTGGCTGTGGGTGTCGGAGTGGAAGGAAGTGCATCCCCGGCTCCTGCAACTCGGCCTCCCCTGCCTGCCTCGTCTCCTGTCGAGTCTCCAGTTGTGTCTCCTGTGGTGTGTGGTCTCGTAACTCCGGACGTCGAAGCTGCGCCTCGGCCTGTACTGTCTCTGGCGGCTGTGTCTTCGACCCGTGTCGACGTGCACACTGTGATGTCTCCTGCGGTGTGTGGTCCTGTTCCCCGGGTTGTTGAGGCTGCAATGTTGAGTGATCGTGCGCTGCAGGGAGTTGCACGATCATCCAACGGTTCTGCTACGGTGCTTCCTAGCGGAGGTGATAGTTCCGACGATCTGCGACCTGTGTCCAAGCGTTCGCAGCACGTTTTGAGTCTGTCTCCGCCTCGTAATGCGGCTTGGGCCGACGTTGGGGAATTTGAGGACTCCGAGAGTTCGTCTTCTGGGGATGGTGATGTGTGCGACGCTGTTAAAGTGCCTGCGGCTCCTGTGGGTCGTGTTGCAGCAGTGATGGGTCCTGTGGTGGGATTGTCGCCTGGCCCTGGTCTGGCGTATTCTCCGGCTGCCTCCGCGTCACCGGTTGCTGGTTCCCCGGGTTGGGAGGTTGTGGCACCGGCCGAGGTTGCGAGAGAGGGGGCTTGGTGCCGGTTCTTACAAGTGCTTCTGTTCCGGCGGCCTCCGTGCCTCTGGCGTCCATGTGTGTGCCTTCCACGCCTTTGCCCTCTGCTCAGTCGTCCTTTGTTACTCCGTCCCCTGTGGTGTCGGCCCCTGCACCATCGCCCTCTGTGATTGCGTCCCCTGCGACTCCGTCTGCTATGTTGCCGGGCCTGTGTTCGGCCGACTCCTGTGCTGCAGTCCCGTGTGGTTCCACCGTCTGTATCAAAGCCCTCTGTGCGGCCTCTTCCCGTGCCTACCGCCTCCGTGGTGGAGGGCGCCGAGCTGGATGTTCCTGACTTCATGCATCGACCGCGAGGGTCACGTAGTCACGTTAACGCGCCTATGGAGTTGTGGGCACAGTGGGATGCCTACAGGAAGAAGTACCCACGTCATTTCTATCCGGATAAATATGAAGATGATTGACTGTGTGTGTGGTTCTTGCTTTGTGTTGCTTTAGTTCTTTCGTTGTTTTGTTGAGCTATGTGATACGGGTTCCTTTTTTTTTCCTGTTTTCTTACCTAGCTGGGTTATAATGCTCTAGTGTTTTTTTCTTTTTTGCCTGTATTTCATTGTTACCTATGTGTAAGATTCCATTTTTGTTTATGCTTATTTAAGATTTGTTCTATTATCTGTGTCCTATTTACTGTGTTCTACGTTCCAATGTTGGTTTGTGTTATAACGATTCTTTATTTCTTATTTTTTATTTTGATATTTTACTATGTAATGCAAATGTGTTCTGTTTCCTTTGATCTATGAACTGTGGTGTGTATTGCTTTGTTGTATTCCCTTGTTATTTTCATGCATTTTATTTACTATGTTGTATTTCTAGTGTTATATTACCATGATCTGTTATTGTGTTCTCGATTCTGTGGTGTGTTGTCTGCTGTTGTGTGGTGTTGCGCATGGTGCGTGTGTTTTGTGTTTGTGTTAGTTTGTGTTATTGTGTATGTGTATTCCTTGTTTATATTTTACGATATGAGTGGAAGACTTGCGCTCCCAAGACAGACACTCACAATATATTTATCACTAATGTAAAAGTAAGTAATTATCAATAGAAGGCACCAAACCGGGAAGGCTATGTAGCACCATCAAATGTGCAGGATAACCAGAGGGCGCTAAATATCACCAAGGATGCCAATACGAGAACAAAAATGCATAAGGTGAACGATATCAAAAGTATCCGAGTCGCCAAACATTCTATCGAGGGAAAAGCGACCGCGGGAGACGGTCCGAAAACAACATACATGCTCGTCCTAGAAGTCAGGACATTCAACAAGGATATGTATGACCGTAAGAGGACAATGCAATTTGGACAATAAGGAGCAGGGCGGCACTCCATTAAGTGACCGTGAGTTAAACGGGTATGGCCAATACGTAATCTAGCCAGAGCCGTTTCCCACCACCGGTTAAGGTGGCAGGAGGAAGGCCACTGGGACACACGACTCTTAAGACGATGCAGTTTGTTACGAATAACAGAAGACCAACAACTCTGTCATCGGGCAAGGATGCAGGCATGAATAACTGGGTAAAAGTCGGAATAAGGAACACCTTTATGAGAAATTGGACAAGTGCGGATAGCATCCTTAGCAGCAGCATCTGCATACTCATTTAAAGAGACACCAACATGGTTGGGAACCCAGCAAAACGCAACCGACATAAATTTACTGGAGATAAAAAACAGCCAATGGTGAATCTCGATGACCACAGGGTGGACCGGATGTAAGAACCCCAAGGACATGAGGGCACTACGAGAGTCAACTACTACCACAAAGGAGGATTGCCCCCGTGAAAACAGGAGACGAAGAGCATAGAGAATAGCATAGAGTTCTGCTGTGAAGATGCTAGCCTCCGGAGGAAGGCAACACATATAAGTGTGGTCAGGAAAAACAACAGAGTAGCCCACACCGTCAGCATACTTTGACCCATCGGTGAAGATGGGAACGGAGTGGGAGTGATAAGAAAAGTGCTCAAGGAAGAGGCGTTTCAGAACTGTAGGAGGGGTAAAAGCTTTAGTGATGCGGGTCAGAGAAGTACAAAATTTGGGAAGGGGGACCCCTCCACGAGGGCAAGGAGGGGAAACATTAGGGGAAAGGAGGGGGAAACATTAGGGGAAACAGGAGGGGAAACATTACGAGGAGAAACATTAGTAATACGAACCGAAAAGAATCTTGTAAGCGAGACAAACGGACAGAAACTGGAAGGTAGAGAAGAGGAACAGGAACTACAGGAGGGGTAAAAGTCAAAGCACGATAGAGGCGAGAGTGAGGATGCTGTAAGGATCGCGCAAGATAGCGAAGACTGTAGCGATCACGGCGATCCTGGAGAGACAGAAAGCCAGTGTCAGCATACAAGCTGAGGGTAGAAGTTGAACGAAAAGCACCAGAGCTGAAGCGCAACCCAGTATGGTGGAAAGGATGAAGACGACGAAGAGTAGAAGGAGAAGCAGAAGAATATGCAGGGCAACCATAATCGAGCTTAGACAGGACGAGAGAGAAATGCAAATAGAGGAGCGTGCGCCTATCTACTCCCCAAGAAGTATGGGACAAAACCTTCAGTAGGTTAAAGGCCTTAGAGCATTCAACACGGAGGTAAGAGACATGGGGCGACCAAGACAAACGAGTGTCAAAGAATAACCCCAAAAGCTTCGTGGAATCTTTGTACTCAAGGGGATGACCATAAAGTGACAAAGAGGGACGAAGAACGACCCGCTTCCGAGTAAAGGTTATGGCACAAGTCTTAGTAGTAGAGAACTTGAAACCATGATTGGTGGCCCAAGATGACATGGCATCAATCGCAAGTTGAAGCCGCCGTTGAAGGAGAGGCGAATCATCACCTAGACAGCAAAGAGTAAGATCGTTATCATAAAGAGCGGAGAAGATGCCAGAAGGAAGGGAGGAAAGGAGACCATTGAGGGCCACCAGAAAAAGTGTAGTACTCAGAACACTACCTTGGGGCACACCTTCATACTGCCGAAAAGAGGCAGAGAGAGTGGGATCAAGCCTGACTCGAAAGGTGCGACGAAAGGGAAAGCTTTGAAGGAAGAGGGAGATTACCACGAAGGCCAAAAGAACGAAGTTGGGACAGAATATGGTATCTCCAAGTCGTGTCATAAGCCTTTTCCAGGTCAAAAAGGACAGCAACAACGGAGGTCTTCGCAGTAAAAGCAGTACGAATATTGACCTCCAAGTTCACCAGGACATCAGTCGTGCTGCGGCACTTGCGAAAACCAAATTGAGAAGGAGAGAGGTGGTGATGGTGTTCCAAGAACCACATCAGACGGACATTTACCATACGCTCAAACAGCTTGAAAACACAACTCGTGAGAGCAATAGGGCGGAAGTCCTTAGGGGATGTACCGAGAGACCCTGGTTTCAGAATACGGGAGTACAAGGCAACGAGCCTGTCCTCAGGGACGGACGACGACTCCCAGACCTGGTTATACAGATTCAGTAAATACTGAAACGTGCACGGAGGGAGATGGCGAAGCATCTCATAATGAACGTCATCCGAGCCCGCTGCTGTAGATCCGCAGAGGGCCTGGGCAGACTGAAGTTCAGAAAGAGAGAAAGGATCGTTATAAGGAATGCGGAGATGAGTGTGGAAATCTAAAGGATAAGATTCAAGAATAGGCTTACGATGTAGGGAAGGATTGAGGAAGATGAGAACCAGAGCTAACAGAAGAAAAGTGGGAACCCAGTTCGGCCGCGACCTTCACTGGCTCCGCCTCAAAGAGTCCCACGGAGGTGGAGAACCGGCGAGACATCTGGAACAAACTTCCTTGCGGATCTTCAAGATCTGCGGTAGAGGAGTATCGGACGTAATGGTGGAAACATAAAATGTCCAACTCTCACGTTTAGCAGAACGGATGGTCCTATGGGCCATCACACTTGCCTTCCGAAACAGACTAATAGAATCAGCCGTCTGCCGGCGGTGGTGTATTTTCCAGGATGCACGCTTACAGCGGACAGCCCGAGCACAGTCCGCATTCCACCAGGGAACACACTTCCGTATGCCCCGGGAGGAAGAGCGAGGGATAGAGCTGAGGGCAGCGTTGAAGACAGTGTTATAAAAAAGGAGGAGGGCGCAAGGAAGAGGCAGAGAGGAGAGGTCAGAGAGAGTAAGACGGAGGGTGAATAGGCACCAGTCAGCCTTGGCAAACTGCCACCTAGGGAAAGAAAGGGCAGAGTGGAAAGAGAAAAAGGAAACGAGGATGGGGAAATGATCACTGTTATGGAGGTCATCAAGAACCTGCCATGTGAAATCTAAGTAAAGGGGTCCATGCCTTTTTTTGGCCGAAAAAATTTGACCAAACACGAATTTTTCTGGAAAATTTCTAAAAATACTACAACGTTCTGGCAACACCGTGGTGCAAACCGTTTAATGCTATGATAATAAATAACGTAATTAGAGTAAATTTTCCAGCCGCAATTGTCCCAAATCTGGTCCTCGCGGCTCAGGTGCGCCGTAGGGTGATGTGCCATACGTTGTAAGCGTCTAGTATTTCGTAATAGAGTGGAAAATATCTTGTTATGCATATACAAATTATAAACTCACTCATTGGCAACAGTCTTGTGTGTGAGGGAGGGACGATAAGCCGATTACTGACGCAGTCACCCCCTCTGTGTCTGTGCAGGCGGTCGTATACCTGACGCGCTCTCACAGATCGTATTTTGTTGTATATTCTGCACAATGGTTATAGTATCGGACAAGAAGAAAGCTCTAAAGGCAAGAGCTCTACGCGTTAGCCAAGTAAAGAAGGAGCGTAAAGCCGCACTGAGGCAAAACAGAGTTCTCTTGAGTGAAGAGAGAGGAGGGCTCGCTGCAGGAGTGTGTCGCAGCCTCCCGCCCCACAACACACTCTACATCGCCTCACTCCCTCACACTTCCAGGCACCCACTCCTCCTGTGGCACCCGCCACACCTCCTGCGGCACCTGCCACTCAAGATCTTAGACCTGCAACTCCAGACGTTCTCCCTCTTGATGTTGCAAGATATTGCATATTTCAGACCAATTATATTAGGTTAGTATGTTTTATTTTTTATATCTTAATATTACAACATAAATAATTGTAAATATAAAGCTGCTGTCCTTTTTTTTATTTTTTTATTTTTTTTTAATATATTTCTTTTTATTTTTTATTTTTTTTTATCCGGCGATCTTCATGGAACTTCCACACCTTACTGATGGAATGCCAATCTACAAAGGTGGTAATTTTCATTGAAATTGGTCGTTCATCAACCTCAGCCACAGGTGGCTGAACTTTGACCTTGATTTTCTACAGGTAAGTAATTTGGAACTATATGGTGATATAACTATTTTATTTATTATTAAATTTACATGAAACTTGCACATTATATGTAGAGTCTATGCCTCTAAAAACTCGAGTGTTATATTTCCCCTAAGATCATTTATTGATTTTATAAATATTTGTAAACATCATTTTGTTGCATAATTTTTTGGGTGAACTTTGAAAATTTGTATTAATGCACTAAATACATTTGGGATAGTAATGACACAAGACAACCTTAATTATATAGTAATGTGATAGCTGAGTATCATAGAAATGATTTCAGTTGATATTTGTATTTGTTATATCAACTTTAAAACATGTTAAAAAATGGTTAAAAAATGTTTTGTTTTTTCTCCCTCTCTATTTAGGCTGCGATGCAACTTGGACCACTTGCAACCCTCTTTAAATGTAGCACGTCAATAAATTTTCATTGCACTAGAACAACTTTTATGAAACCAAAGTAATTGGAAGGAAAGGGCAGGGTGGAAAGAGAAAAAGGAAACGAGAATGGGGAAATGATCACTGTTATGGAGGTCATCAAGAACCTGCCACGTTAAATCTAAGTAAAGGGACGATGAGCAGAGAGAAAGATCAAGACAAGAAAGGGTGCGAGTTTGAGAGTCCACATGAGTGGGCTCACCAGAACTCAGAAGAGATAGAGAAGAAGCGAGGACGAACGGTTCGAGAAGACGGCCTCGGGAGTTTGTCAGAACATCACCCCAGAGGGAATGTCGACAGTTGAAATCACCCAAAAGGAGCACCGGCTCTGGCAAGGAGTCCAGGAGGTGCTTAATTAAGATCAGGAAGGGAAAGAGGGACATTTGGAGAGAGATAAATGGAACAGACTATACCATTTACCCACAAAAACACGGGCAGCAGAACAATGGATAGGGGACGGAAGAAGTAGGGGGAAAAAGGGAATATAAGAACGAATTAAAAGAGCAGTAGAGTTATGGGCCCCAGCAAGAGCTGGGGGGGGGGGAAAGAAAGAAATAACCACGAAAGTGACCAGGACGAGCACAAAGCATTGGTTCCTTGGAGACAAACACAAAGTGGTGTAAACTGTGTAATTAGAAGTTGGAGTTCATGGAAGTTGGCATAAAATCCACGAATATTTCACTGAAGAATAGACATTATCAAAGAGAAAGGACAGTAACAGAGAACAAGAAAGAAATAAAGGTAAAGAGGAACATAGTTTATTAAAGAATCTCAGGATCAGGGTCTGGATCAGGAGTAGGGTCGGCAAAATCAAGGTTAGGAGGCATGGGTAAACTTAGTAAGGAGAGAGGGAAGGGAGCGAGAGAACAGACCAGAGGCGGACTGACGGGGTCCGGAGGAGGAGACAACTGAGAGGGGGCAGGCAAGGACAGTTGGAGGAGGGGGGGCAGAAATCAGGGAGTGCACCTCAGGAAGGGCAGCAACAGAGAGGGAATCGGGGGCGGAAGAATCCTCCATATCAGAGACAGGGGGTTCGACTACTGAAATGGGAGGGGATGTAGTGACAGAGTCAGAGGGAGGGGGGTGAGGAAGAAAGCGAAACCTTCTTACCCGCCGGAGAGGAAGAAGGAGAGGAGCCAGGCTTACGTTTCTGACTCGAAGAGACAGGCTTTCCAGTAACAACGTACCGGGCGACAGACTCAATGGTCTCAGCAGGAGAAGAGGAACGAGAGCGAACAACACGAAGATTGCTGGGAGGATGATGGATATCAGCCTGGACAGACAGGTGGCGTGGAGGGTCAAGAGACTGGGGGGAGGGTCGGGAAGAAAGAGTGGGGGGAGACGGGGAAGAAGACAAAGAAGATATGGCGGACTGGGTAGGAAGGGGGGAAACCCCAGATGGAGAACTGGGAGGGAGACCATCTGGGACAGGAGGCAAAGGAATAGGGGAGGAGGTGGTGGGGGTGTTTGGGTTTAAGGTCTGGAAACGGTTGTGAGACTGAGGAATGTGGGAAGGATGAAGAGAGGTAGAATGCAACACGCGACCGTAGGAGACGCCCGCGAAAGGGGTGAGACGGGTGAGACGAGGAACTTGGCGTCTCACTTCAGGAAAGGACAGACGATAACGGTGCTTCAAGTTGAGGACGGCTTCCTCGAGTTTGTAGTGCATACACGAGCGTGAGAAAGTAGGGTGGGCTTCACCGCAATTGAGGCAGCGAGCCTGGGGAGAAGTGCACTCGGTCTTAGAATGACTATCGTCCCCACACAAGGGGCACAGATACACATTACTGATGCATTTGAGGACACCGTGCCCGAACTTCCAACACTTATTGCATAGTCTAGGAGAGGGAATGTACTCCTGAACGGAGCACCTGGCACCAGCAAGAATAATAGAGGGTGGAAGGACCCTACTATCAAAGGTGATTTTTACAACTCGAAGGGGCTGACGGCGACGACCACGAGGGAGTTGAGTAAACGTGTCCACCTGGAGGACAAAATGACCTTGGGCTTCGAGGATATGTTTAATATCCACATGGCAATCTTTGAGGTCCCGAACACCAGTTGCAACACGGTGTGGGAGGAGAACAGTGCCAACACTGGCATTTAACCGAGCGTTCTTGGAGACCCGAACAGGGGTCTCTCCAATGCAGGACAAAGCGGTTAAGCGAGTAGCTGCATCCCGAGAAGGAGCAGCGACAAACACGGGTACCATAACTGGTGGAGTTAAAAGTAACATAGGCATCTACTGAATAAACAAGGTGTTTATGGAGGGAGAAATCGTCAGGAGGAGTAGAATCCAGATGGTGGAGATCAAAGTATTTACCCCACGTAGCGGGACCAAACAAGGCGTTGTAAGTACTATTACGGGAAGGGATCGTGCGAGTGTGGAAGTGGCGGGAACGGCGTTGAGAACCCCCGGAGTTCATGGGGGTAAAAGGCCCAGTAGTCACACTGAGAGACGAGGCCGTGCCAGGGGACGAGGTGGTCACCACTGAGGGCTGGGGAATCGACCCTACCGAAGAGGAGGGAGGGGAGTAGTCAGGTCGTCGAAGCCCAATGCAGCAGGGGCTACAGGGCCTGGTCTTCCAACACACTCCGACTCGGGGGCTTGGTCGCTCACCCCACGAGCCTGAGAAAGTACAAGGGAAACATTATCAGCCATGAAAACGAAGGAAAACTTTCATTCACGAATGTGCCCCCACACCCACCATGGAGCAACAATTAGAGGCAGGACACCCAACGAGAAGCTATCATTGATCGACGCACCCCCCCCAAGGGTGCGTCGGGAGAATACGCCCCACAAACGCCACCTTAAGAACCGTGCAACCTTTTCTTGCACTTTCTTTAAGTCAATATTGACTTATTAAATAAGTGCATATGTGACATGCTAATTTATTGTGAATATTTTAGTTTACCTTGAAAAGCTTCATAGAAAACACTGACCTTACCTAACCTTCTTAGTATGTTAAGATAAGCATCTTATTGCTCCGTAATTACAATTATTACTTAACCTATTAATATGTGTACTATCGGAAAATCCGACACCATTTATAAATATCAATGCAATTGCAGATAGTATTGCTGCGTTCTATACACAAGTTAACCCATAGAAAATGTAGCTTGTGGTGGAATTTTCCGTCTATAGAAAACGGGATATCATTGCCACATACTATTATAAATTCACCACCTATTATGGTGGGAATTATTCTTAAATACATTAGTTTTGGACTTTTACCATCATAAAACCATCTTATTTAAAGTAACTTAATTATCAGAATCAAAAAGTAAATGTGACCCTTCTATTAGTTACTGATATCTGGACAAAGTAGGCCAGTAGTGTCAGTGAGGAAGGAGAGGTCAGCCATTGTTGTTAGACCAGAGTCGTGGAGTAAACAGCTCCTATAAATTCTCTTGGAGAAGTGTTATGGAAACCAAAGGTCTTTCATCATCAACACGCTGTCATCAATCACAAGGGAAGTGTTTTTCCGAAACCCGTTTATCTAATCATTTTTGGCCATTAATGTTAGGTAGATATTGGGCGAACCGGTGAAAGCATAAATGATCAACTCAAAAAAGGTAATTAAGCTTTGGTCTTTATGATTCATTATACAGTGTTTTCTCTCATATAGCTGTCATATATTAGAATTCTGGCTTTACAGCTAGCGCCCTTTGACAGGTCAAGAAGTAAGTAATTATCAAAAGAAGGCACCAAACCGGGAAGGCTATGTAGCACCATCAAATGCGCAAAATAATCAGAGGGCGCTAAATATCACCAAGGATGCCAATACGAGAACAAAATCGCAATAATGCGAACGATATCAAAAGTATCCGAGTCACCAAGAATTCTATTGAGGGACAGGTGACTGGAGGAGCGGTCGGAAAGCAAGACACACGCTCGTCCTGGAAGTCAGGACATTCAAGAAGGACATGCACGACCGTAAGAGGGACACTGCAACTAGGACAATAAGGAGCAGGGCGGCGCTCCATCAAGTGACAATGGGTTAAGCGAGTATGGCCAATACGCAATCTCGCCAGAGCTGTTTCCCACCGCCGGTTACGGTGGAAGGAGGACGGCCACGAGGTAACACAACATTTAAGAGTACGTAGCTTGTTACCAGTAAGAGACAACCAAGAAGCCTGCCAACGGGTAAGGACTGAGGAATGGATAACCGGGTAAAAGTCGGAATACGGAATGCCTTTACGAGAGATGGGACAAGAGCGGACAGCTTCCTTGGCGGCAGCATCCGCACGCTCATTTAAAGACACACCAATATGGCTGGGAACCCAACAAAACTCAACCGACTTAAACTTACTGTGAACAAGAAACAGCCAATGCTGGATCTCGACAACAACTGGATGAACCGGATTAAAGGACCCGAGAGCCATGAGGGCACTATGAGAGTCAACAACAACTACAAAGGAGGACTGACAACGAGAAAGCAGGAGACGAAGAGCATAGAGAATAGCATAGAGTTCCGCTGTAAAGATGCTAGTCTCCGGAGGTAAGCGACCCATATAAGTGCGATCAGGAAAAACAACAGAGTAGCCAACACCCTCCGCCGACTTAGACCCATCGGTGAAGACAGAAACGGAGCGGGAGTGAGAAGAAAAGTGCTCAAGGAAAAGGCGTTTTAGAACCGTAGGAGGGGTAAAAGCTTTAGTGATACGGGTCAAAGAAGTACAAAACCGCGGAAGAGGGACTCTCCACGGGGGCAAAGAAGGAACAACACGAGGAGAAACATTAGAAATACGAACGGAAAGAGAATCCTGTAGGCGAGATAACCGGACAGAAAGAGGGAGGTGGTGAAGAGGAACAGGAACCGCAGGAGGGGTAAAAGTTAAAGCACGACAGAGGCGAGAGGAAGGATGTTGTAAGGACCGCGCAAGATAGCGAAGACAGTAGCGATCACGGCGGTCCTGGAGAGACAGGAAGCCAGTGTCAACATACAAGCTAAGGACGGGAGTCGAACGAAAGGCACCAGAACTAAGGCGCAACCCAGTATGGTGCAAAGCATCAAGACGGCGAGGAGTAGGAGGAGAAGCAGACGAGTAAGCAGGGCAACCATAATCGAGCTTAGACAGGACAAGAGAGGAATGTAAAGCAAGGAGAGTGCGCCTATCTGCTCCCCAAGAAGTATGGGACAAGACCCGAAGGAGGGTAAGGGCCTTAGAGCACTCAACACGGAGAGATGATATGGGGAGACCAAGACAAACGAGTGTCAAGGAATAACCCCAAAAGCTTTGCAGAATCTTTGTATTCAAGGGGATGACCATAAAGTGACAAAGAGGGACGAAGAACAACCCGTTTCTGCGTAAAAGTCATGGCACAAGTCTTAGAAGTAGAGAACTTGAAGCCATGATCGGTGGCCCAAGACGACACGGCATCAATTGCAAGTTGAAGCCTGCGCTGAAGGAGAGGCAAATCATCATCCTGACAGCAAAGGGAAATATCATCGACATAGAGAGCGGAGAAGATACCAGAAGGAAGAGAGGAAAGAAGACCATTGAGGGCAACCAGAAAAAAGAGTAGTGCTCAGAACACTACCCTGGGGCACACCTTCGTATTGCTGAAAAGAGGCAGAGAGCGCGGTACCAAGGCGCACCCGAAAGGAACGATGGGAGAGGAAGCTGCGGAGAAAGAGAGGGAGATGACCACGAAGGCCAAAAGAATGAAGTTGAGATAGAATATGATATCGCCACGTGGTGTCGTAAGCCTTTTCCAGGTCAAAAAAGTCGGCAACAACGGAGGTCTTCGCAGCAAAAGCAGTACGAATATAGACCTCCAAGTTCACCAGGACATCTGTCGTGCTGCGGCACTTGCGGAAACCAAATTGTGAAGGGGAGAGGAGGTGATGGTGTTCCAGGAACCACATCAGACGAACGTTAACCATACGTTCAAAGAGTTTGCAGACACAACTTGTGAGGGCAATAGGGCGAAAGTCCTTTGGGGAAGTACCCAGAGACCCCGGTTTGCGAACAGGAATGCCAACGGCTTCGAGCCAGTCCTCAGGGACTGACGACGACTCCCAGATCCGATTATACAGACTCAGTAAATACTGAGACGTGCACGGAGGGAGATGGAGAAGCATCTCAAAATGAATACCATCGGAGCCCGCCGCCGTAGAACCGCAGAGGGCCAGGGCAGAACGAAGTTCAGAGAGAGAGAAGGGATCATTATAGGGAAGTTGAAGACGAGTGAAGAAATCTAAAGGACGAGACTCAAGGACAGGTTTACGAAGAAGAAAAGATTGGGGAAGATGAAGACCAGAGCTAACAGAAGAAAAATGGGAACCTAGTACGGAAGCGACCTGCAACAGGTCTGCCACAAGAGTATCATGGAGGTGAAGGACCGGTGAAATATCGGGAACGAATTTACCCGCTATCTTGCGGATACGCTTCCAGATCTGGGCCAGAGGAGTTTCGGACGTAATTGTTGAAACATAAGATGCCCAATATTCACGTTTAGCCGTACGGATGGCCCTACGGGCCACCGCACTTGCTTTCCGAAATAAAAGAAAAGAATCGGTCGTCTGCCTACGGCGGTGCCTTTTCCAGGCTGCACGCTTACAGCGGACAGCCCCAGCACAGTCCGCATTCCACCAGGGAACGCACTTCCGTGGACCCCTAGAGGAAGAGCGAGGGATAGAGCAGAGGGCAGCGTTGAAGACAGTGTCATGAAAAAGGGGGAGAGCGCGAGAGAGGCAGAAGGGAGAGGTCAGAGAGAGTAGCACTGAGGGTAAATAAGGTCCAGTCCGCCTTAGCAAACTGCCACCTAGGGAAAGAGAGGGAAGGGCGAAAAGAGAAAAAGGAAACAAGGATGGGGAAATGATCACTTCCATGGAGGTCATCAAGAACCTGCCACGTGAAATCAAAGTAAAGAGAAGAAGAGCAGAGAGAAAGATCAAGACAAGAAAGGGTGCGAGTCCGAGAATCCAAATGAGTGGGCTCACCAGAATTCAGAAGAGACAGGGGAGAAGAGAGCAGAAACGGCTCAAGAAGGCGACCTGGGTATTTATCAGAACGTCACCCCAAAGAGAATGTCGACAATTGAAGTCACCCAGCAGGAGCACAGGCTGTGGCAAGAGTCTAGGAGGTGTTTCAAATCAGTAAGAGAAAGCGGGACACTTGCGGGGAGATAAATGGAACAAACTGTGTACCATTTCCCCACAAAGATACGAGCAGCAGAACAATGGAGAAGCGAAGGAAAAAGTAAAGGAACAAAGGGAACATCAGCACGAATCAAAAGAGCAGAAGAATTAGAAGCCCCAGCAACGGCTGGGGCGGGGGGGGGAAAGGAAGGAATAGCCACGAAAACGACCAGGACGAGCATTAAGCATCGGCTCCTGGAGACAGACACAAAGGGGCGAAAACCGCTAAATCAGAAGTTGAAGTTCGAGGAAATTGGCGTAATAACCTCGAACGTTCCATTGAAGAATGGACAACGACGAGAAGAGAAAGGACAAAAACAGAGAACAAGGAGGAAGCAAAGGCGAAAGAGCAACAGAGCACGTTAAAGAATATCAGGGTCGGGATCAAGGTCAGCAAAGTCAGGGTTAGGGGGCATGGGTAAACTGAGCAAAGACGGAGGGAAGGAAACGGGAGAATAGATCAGAAGTGGGCGGGCGGGGTCCGGAGGAGGAGGAAGAGGAGACAACGGAGAGAAGCAGTCAAGGACAGCATCAGGAAGAGGAGGGGTAGAAAGAGGGGAGCGGATCTCAGCAAGGGCAGCAACCGAGAAGAAAGCAGGGGCTAAAGAAACCTCCATAGCAGGAACAGGGGGCGCAACCACCGAAATGGGAGGGGAAGGAGCGAGAGAGGCAGAAGTAGGGCCCGAGGAAGAAAGCGAAACCTTCTTACCCACCGGGGAGGAGGAAGGAGAGGAGCCAGGTTTACGCTTCTGGCTTAAAGAGACAGGTGTCCCAGCAATCACGTACTGGGCAACGGATTCTAGCGTCTCAACAGGAGAAGCTGAACGCACACATGACGGCCGTTTGGAGAGCGATGGACATCAGCCCGCACCGACAGGCGACAGGGAGAGTCAATAGACGGAGGGGAAGGATGGGAAGGAAGAACAGAGGGAGACGAGGAAGAAGACACAGGAGACACGACAGACCGGGTAGAAAGAAGGGGAACCCCAGACAGAGGACCAGGGGGTGGATCCTTCGGGAGAGAACCCAAGGGAACAGAGGAGGGGGCAGTGGGTGTATCAGGGTCCAAGGCCCGGAAACGGTTGTGAGTTTGAGGAAGGCGGGAAGGACGAGGAGAGGAAGAGCGCAACACGCGAGCATAAGAGATATTAGCATAAGGCGGGAGCCGGCGAACCTGGCGTCTCGCCTCAGGAAAAGATAAACGCTCCCGGTGCTTCAGGTTGAGGACGGCTGCCTCAAGCTTGTAATGGACACATGCACGGGAGAAGGTAGGATGGGCCTCACTGCAGTTGAGGCAACGAGCCTGGGGAGAAGTGTACTCCGACTTGGAGTGACCTTCGCCACCACACAAAGGACAGAGAGAGACAGTCCCGGAGCAGTGGAGGGCACTATGCCCAAACCTCCAGCACTTGTTGCAGAGCCGAGGAGAAGGAATGTACTCCTGGACAGAGCACCTGGCACCAGCAAGAATAACAGAGGGGGGAAGGGTCCTACCATCAAAGGTAATCTTCACAACCCAGAGGGGTTGACGGCGACTACCACGAGGGGGACGAGTAAACGTGTCCACCTGGAGAATAGAATGGCCCTGGGCAGCAAGGATATGTCGAATATCGTCGTGGCAGTCGCGCAGGTCCCGAACACCGGTCGCAACATGGGGCGGGAGCAGAATAGTGCCAACACTGGCATTCAACTGAGCGTTCTTCGAGACCCGAACAGGAGTCTCGCCAAGGCAGGATAAGGCAGCCAAGCGGGAAGCAGCATCCTGAGAAGGAGCAGCAACGACACGTGTACCGAGACGAGTGGGGTTGAAAGTAATGGAGGCATCCACGGAATCAACGAGATGTCGATGGAGGGAGAAATCGTCAGGAGGCGCAGAATCAAGAGGGAGGAGATCAAAATAACTGGCCCACGAAGCGGGACCAAACAAGGCTTGATAGGTAGCAGAACTGGAAGGAATCGAGCGAGGGCGGCCGTAACGAGGACGGCGGTGAGAACCCCCAGAGAGAGATGGGGTTAAAAGGCGCAGTAGTTACAACTAGAGAAGGAGCCGCGCCAGGGGACGAGGTAGTCACCACTGGGGGCTTGGGGCTCGACCCAACCACAGAGGAGGGAGGGGAGCCAGGGGAAGGAGTCAGAGAGGCCAAAGGAGGAGCAAGGTCAGGGCCCAATGCAGCGGAGGCTACAGAGCCCGGTCTTCCAACATGGACTGACTCGGGGGCTTGGTCGCCCACCCCACGAGCCTGAGAAGGTAAACCAGAACAGCCGAAACAGGGGCCATCAACATTACGAAAAGAAAAATTCATTCACGAATGTGCCCCCACACCCACCATGGAGCCACAATTAGAGGCAGGACACCCAACAAGAAGCTATCGCCGAACTTGCCGGGGCCTCCCAGGGGTGCGTCGTGAGTATACGCCCCACAAACGCCACCTTAAGAAACCGACAGTCCGTCGAGATAGGGTTCAGTGACGAAAGGGGGATTGACAATAAAAGGTTCCCCTTGCGCTCGACGTCGGGTACTACAGTTCTACGGGTGCAAGAGTATGCCTCCTCAAGCACCCGGGCGTCAAAATAGAAGAAGTCCAAGGGAAGAACCAGAACAAGCAAAAGGTCGGCAGGAAACGGCAAGCAGATAGGAGAAGAGGGGGGGAGAAAAACGAAACAGAAGGAAAAGGAAAAGGTGCCCAGCAGAATTGGAGAGGACGGCAGCAGGAGCACAAGGCTAGAAAAGGACAGAGGACTGTCCCAAGGAGCATCACACTCCAGCAGCCGTCCACTAAGCCCCCACACGGAAACAACGAGCTGAGCGGGGAGGGGGACAGGTCAAGAAGAGGAAGCAAGCTTGGTATCTCAGTTACTGGGTGATGGAAGCAGCCTCAAATGAGGATAATTTGGTATCTACATCCTAGTTATACCTGGTGGACTAAAGCCTGCTGTATAATAAGATAAGGAACCTCCTCAATGTATACTAATATATGTAGTTAATACTGTAGTTTGATTTGCTGCATATATATAAATTCAATATAAACCCCACCTAAAGTGTATGGATCAATTTGTGAGATTACTGCAGAAATACAGTCCACTTAGCATCATACCAATTGCTATCGAAAAATATAAATTAACGTAAATATAAATTATATATAAATACATATAAATTAAATATAAATCTCACAGGTCGGTTCCCACATGTACCATGAAGCCCAGAAGCAGGAGAGACGAAGGGATGGAGTCCTTCTATTGCATCGCCACGGTGTGGGTCTCATTTGGGATACCCTTCCACCGCCCAAGCATCACCTATTATAGGTATAGGTTAAGTAATAATTGTAATTACGAAGCATTAAGATGCTTATCTTAACATACTAAGAAAGTAAGGTCAGTGTTTTCTATGAAGCTTTTCAAGGTAAACTAAAATATTCACAATAAATTAGTATCTCACATATGTACGTATTTAATAAGTCAATATTAACTAAGAAAGTGCGAGAACGGGTTGGAACCATGAGTCCGTCAGCAGTGGGTTCAGTGATGAAAGGAGGATTGACAATAAAAGGGTCCCCTCGCTCGAGACGTTGGGTACTACAGTTCTACAGGTGCAAGATTATGCCTCCTCAAACACCCGGGCGTCAAAACAAAAAAAGGTCAAAAGAATAATCAAAACAGGCAAAAGGTCGTAAGGAAATGACAATTTGATAGAAGAGGGGGGGGGGGGGGAGAAAAATGAAACACGAGGAAAAGGGTCTGGCAAAACTGGCAAAGGCAGCAGCAGGAGTATAAGGCTGCAAAGGACTGAGGACTGACCCATGGAGCATCACACTCCGGCAGCTGCCCACCAAGCCCCCTCACGGCGACAACGAGCCAGACAGTGAGGGAGCCCTAATGTAAAAACTTTTATTTGTACTAAAATGCTTATAAAAGGTTCCCATACCAAGGAGAAATAATAAGTTTACCGTTGTAAAGTTCCTCTAGTAGTGTGAACTATATTGAAGATGAATTGTCAGTTCAAATATTATTATAATATAAGAGGGGAAGCCTCAACATCATTCACATTTACAAGGCAAGAAACACATGAACAAAACTCAAGAGCAGTAAAACAAACACACAAACAAAAGTCATACAATACATAAAATGGAAACATAAACATAGGTAACATTTAAACAGTCTGAAGAGAGAGCACCAGAGCACTATAACCCACATAACCAGGCAAGAAACACATGAAAAAAAATTAACCGTATCTCTCAGCACATCAAAACAGGTAAATAAAGCAACACAAATCAAGAACCACACACACACAGTTAATCATCATTTTATTTATCCGGAAATAGATGACGAGGGTACTTCTTCCTGTAGGCATCCCACCGAGCCCCACACCTCCGCTGGCAAGGAAACGTGACGACGCGATCCCCGCGGTCGATACATGAAGTACTTCCGCCCCCCTCCACGGGGGATGGAAGTCACGGAAAGAGGCCACACAGAGCTCAGCTTCAAAGGCGGTGGAACCACTAGAGGCTGGAGCACATAAGCCGGCCCTATACAGGGCAGAGCCGTATGGGACAATATCACAGTGGCGATGACGCAGGTGCTGACACCACAGGGGGTGAGGTAACAAAGGGCGGCTGAGCAGTGGGCAGTCACGCAGCAGTTGGCCGTCGCGCAGCAGTTGGCAGCACTGAGGGCAGACGCACGGAGGGCACAGACATGGACGCCAGAGGCATAGGGGCTGCCAGAACAGAATCTTCCTTATAAACTATCACCAAGTTCCCTCCCTCGCCCGCAACCCCGGCCGGCGCCACAACAGCCCTACTTGGGGGAACCAGCAACCGGGGATGCAGAGGCAGCTGGAGAAGACACAGGATCAGGTGACAATCCCACCACACGACCCATCACCACTGCAGCGCAGTCCACAGAAGCCGAAGGCACCCCAACATCGTCGCCCACAGCACCATCCACAGAAGACCGAACTCCCAGAGTCCGAAACATTCCTGACGTCGGCCCAGGTCTCACCACGTGGCGGAGACAGACTGCTCCGGTCGTGCACAATCACTCTACATCGCAGCCTCAACAACCCGGGGAACAGGACCACACACCATGTGAGACATCACCACGTGCACGTCAACATGGGCCGAAGACACATCTTCTAGAGACAGTGAAGGCCGGGGCGCATCCTCGATGACTGGGGGCACTAGACCACACACCACAGGAGACCACAACTGGAGACTTGACTGGAGATGGGAGCAGTCGGGCATAGCTGAGGCAGGGGAGCCGGGGACGCACTAACTACCAACCCGACACTCACACCCCCAGCCACATGTAGGCTGACATCTGAGAACGGCAAACGGGGCACCTAGAAGACCTGGAAGCATCACTCATCACAGCAGCACCTGGTGACAGGTCCGGGACTGCCAACGGGGCAAAGTCTTCCTCCCTGAAGAAGTTCAGAGAGCCAACCCGCTTGGCCCACAACCCCCAGCCTGGTGGCCCGATAGTCCGCACTGGAAACAAGTCCGGGGCTGACCATCATAGAATATGTGTACCATGAAGCCCAGAAGCAGGAGAGACGAAGGGATGCAGTCCTTTAATTGCATCGCCACAGTGTGGGTCCCATTCGAGATACCCTTCCACTGCCCAGAAAAGACAGCATTCATACGGACACTCAAGACCTGCCCATATCGGGTGAAGTGACACTGGAGTCACTTCACTCAGGGATTCAGGGAACTCGAAGGGAGCACCATGAACTCCCGCATAGGTAGTCTCACTGCACCTGTTCGACACTTCCACCGAACCACTACCCTCAGGGAAAGTAAACGTCTTCCCATAATAGCGGTCACACAAAGTCACGATACACAGCCGTGGAGCTGAATTTCACAACAGCTCTATACCCGGATACAAGTTGAATGGCGCACACAGACGCCACATTCACCCGCAACATATCAATCATGACCACTTCAACGGCCGGGGTAAGACTGCTGGTCCAGTAAATTCCAGGCCAATGGTAACCCTCCGCTTCACAGGGGTAAGGGGGGCTGTCATCCCTCCAGCCGACACGGCCCCCACTCAAAACACAAACTACCACTGGCCAGCAAACCAGGAGCTCACAGCCGACACGTCCGCCTCCACCAAGATCTAGGCGAGCACCCCGACACCCCCCCCCCCCCAAGTGATTTGGTAATGTTGCCTGGTCCCCCAGGTACATCGCCCCCAAGTGATCCGATATTGTTGCCTTGTCCCCAGATACGTCACCATCAAGTGGTCTTGTATTGTTGCCTGGCCAGCAGTTACGTCATCATCATGTGGTCTGGAATTGTTGCCTGATCCCAAGATACGTCATCCACCCAAGTGGTCCGATATTGTTGTCTGGTCCACAGATATGTCACCCCCCAAGTGGTCCGATATTGTTGCTCTTGTCCCCAAAAACGTCACCATACCAAGTGGTCAATATTGTTTCCCTGGTTCACAGATATGTCACCCCCAAGTGGTCTTGTATTGTTGCTTGGTCCCAAGATACGTCGCCCCCCAAGTGGTCCGATATTGTTGAATAGTCCACAGATACATTACCCACAATTTTTTTAATTAATGGAAATACACAATATATACAAAAAAAATCCCAGTGTCAAGTCACAAGCACAAATACAGTAATCTTGAGGTTATCTTGAAGTGATTTTCGGGGCTTAAGAGTCCGGCCTCCTTTTTATTATAACCCCACTCCCTCCAGGAAGCAAACCATAGCAGCTGTCTAACTCCCAGGTACCTATTTACTGCTAGGTAACAGGTTCATCAGGGGGAAAGAAACTCTGCCCAGTTTTTTCTGCCTCCACCGGGGATCGAACCCGGAACTTCAGGACTACGAATCCGAGCACTGTTCACTTAAATGTCAGGCTCCCCGACCGAGCAAGAGTATAAAACCAAAATATCATAAAACACCAACATGATACACAAACGATAATACAGTAAAGTACTAAGAAACTAGAATATAAATAAAACCAAACCAAACACAGGAGCTTCCAACACAGGATAGCAGTAAAGACCGGGAACGAGGTCAAGCACGCTTGACCGGTTTCTACCGATATTTATACTTCTCCGGAAACTGTTGCACAGGATACCAAGAACAGTAAGAATCCCAAAAAGGTGACTCCTCCTTTGTTGGGCGGATTGGGCACTGCATAAATTCATAAATTCCAGAATGACGATCTAGGGAGGCGTCCGGACCTGATTCGACGACACGGGCCGAAGACACAGACGACGCAGGCTGGAGAGGCAGAACCATGGAAGCGCGAGGCACAGAGGACGAAGATCTAGGGGACAGAGAATGGCTGTGCAGAGGGCAACTGAGCAGAGGCTGGCTGCACAGGGGGCAGACGCACGGAGTTTCAGACGCACTCTGCAGGGACGGGGTGCCCTCCGGCCCTTTCTGAGCATGAAGGACTGACGCGCTGACCTCCCTGACCACGCCCTCCCTGAGGGCGTGGTCAGAGATTAGTGGCTTGGGGGATGCCAAAACAGAATCCTTCTTGAAGAGGATTTCAAGAAGCATCCACAGCTGGGGCCACAACCCCCCAACCCGGGGAACCAGCTATCGGGGATGCAGAGGCAGCCAGAGAAGGACACAAGAACAGCTAGGCAATGAGCCCACTACAGGACCCGACACCACCGCAACACGGGCCTACAGGAATCACAGGCACCCCAACAGCATCACCCACATCATCCGCATCAGAACTCAAGTCAGACAGCGAACTGTCAAAATCGCCCAATCAGCCTATGAAGCACGAGCATGGCAAGGGGACGCATTGTGAGCCACACGCGATCGTTTCGAAACTGGCCGCATATCATCACCTAAAGCATCCACGACCTACACAGGCGAGCCATGAGAACCACAGTGTAACAGCTCACAGGTACGATCCGCACAGCCATGCAAGACATTTGCCGGAGCAACATGGGGAGGCATCACACCATGCATCGCCACACACGATACAATAGGAACAGGCACGTCATCTGTAATACAAGGCAGCACCACTTCCCCCATCCACCAAAGAACCAAACCCTCCACAGAAACCGCCAGAGGAAATAGACTACGGGGAGGCGCGGGCTGGCACGTCACAGACGGGACCACACGATCCATGGCCAGGACAACTTCACTAACAACCCAGGAGCACACGGACGACGGCGACATCGGCCACATCACCACACAAAAGGGCCTGCACGTCCTCCAGCTGGGGAAAGTATTTTTCAGGGAACAAGTTCACGGGAGCCGCACCATCTGCATGGCAACCTGTCGCCTGGTGCCCATCAATACCACAATGGAAACACGTTCTAGACTGTTCAGCGTAAAAGATGCGATTGTTGAAGCCAAGAAGCATTATGGAGGAAGGAATCGGAGACTGAAGGCGCATGGTTATAATACATGGACCGTTCGAAACACCTCGGCATCTGCCAGACAAGACAACTTTCATCCGCACATTCACAACAGCCCCAAACTTGCCAAAAGAGCGCTGTAACAGGCCCTCCGGGAACTCGAACGGTACTCCATGCACCACCATATAGGTAGTGGAACCACTACTGTCCCACACTGTGACAGTTACACCGTCATCAGGCAAGCGGGGGAACCCCCACATATCATACGAGGCCACCAGCTCCAGAAAAACCACAGCGGATCCGCGCTTAACAAGTGCCCGGCCACTGAAGAGTAGCTTCACGCCACACATGTTTGCAACAGCAACATGCAAATCAAGTATCACCACCTCCACCGACAGGTAGGACGCCTATCCAGAGAACTCCAAGCAGAGTTTCAGTATGGCGGACAGGAGGCAAGGGCAGCTCCATGCCGCCGGCTAGCATGTCTAGAAGGCCCGTGACAGGACTGGTCTCACCAAGCGCCGGGTCAACACTGGAGGAGTAATGACCACACATCCACACCCTCCGCCGGTCATTCAACCAATCCACGTCCACCCCCCCAAATGGTTCGATAAAGTTGCCTGGTCCCCAGATGCGTCACCTCTACAGTGGTCTGGTATTGTGGCCTAGTCCCGGATATGTCACCCCCACATCCCAAATGATCTGGTATTGATATCTACGTTACCCCTCAAAGACACCTCGAGCACTGTTTATTAAAGAGATATAAGTCTGTGTAATTTAAGTAGGTTAGATTAGCATTTTAAAGCACTACATTCACATTCTGTGGTTGATTGTTCAATAAATCACTGAACTATATTTTACCAGATCTCTTGTAACGGGGGTCCCAGACCTTATGGTTATCCCTTGCTTTAGATTAGAATTTAATTTAAATGAATTCAAATGTTCAGCAGAGTTCTACTGTAGACTTCAGCCCAATCCGTGTGATCTTAGACTTTTTTTATTTTTATTTGGGAAACACAAATATAACAAAACAAAAAAAAAACAATAATAGCATTATTCACATGTACAAAGCAAGAAACACACTGACAAACTGTAAAACAGGGAAAACACAAGAAAAGTCATACAATAAACAAAATGGAATCATAACCATAGGTAACAATGAAACACAGTCAGAAAAGCAAAAAACACTAGAGCATTATAACCCAACAATAACCAGGCAAGAAACACATGAAAAAAAAAACCGTATCACATAGCTCATCAAACGAAATAAATAAAGCAACACAAAGCAAGAACCACACACACAGTTAATCATCATCATATTTATCCGGATAGAAACGACACAGGTACTTCTTACTGTAGGCATCCCACTGAGCCCACAATTCCGCAGATGCGTTAACGAGACTACGTGATCCTCGCTGACAAAGTAAGTAAGTAATTATCAAAAGAAGGCACCAAACCGGGAAGGCTATGTAGCACCATCAAATACGCAAAATAATCAGAGGGCGCTAAATATCACCAAGGATGCCAATACGAGAACAAAAAACGCATAAGGCGAACGATATCAAAAGTATCCGAGTCACCAAGAATTCTATCGAGGGACAGGTGACCGCGAGGGGCGGTCGGAAAGCAAGACACACTCTCGTCCTGGAAGTCAGGACATTCAGAAGGACATGCACGACCGTAAGAGGGACAATGCAACTAGGACAATAAGGAGCAGGGCGGCGCTCCATCAAGTGACCATGGGTGAAGCGAGTATGGCCAATACGCAACCTCGCCAGAGCTGTTTCCCACCGCCGGTTACGGTGGAAGGAGGACGGCCACGAGGAAACACAACATTTAAGAGTACGTAGCTTGTTACCAGTAACAGACAACCAAGAAGCCTGCCAACGGGTAAGGACTGAGGAATGGATAATCGGGTAAAAGTCGGAATACGGAATGCCTTTACGAGAGATGGGACAAGAGCGGACAGCTTCCTTAGCGGCAGCATCCGCACGCTCATTTAAAGACACGCCAATATGGCTGG
>NC_091187.1:31014119-31042453 GCF_040958095.1 Procambarus clarkii
TCTCCCTCAATGTATTTTCTTGTATGTATAACAAAAAATAATCAACACATAATAAATCGGTACTTACTAGATTTTTCGAAAGGAGAGCTTTCAGTTCTGTCTTGTCTTGGAGTTTGAGGGGAAGGTTTTGTACTCGGCCTGTAGATAGACTTGTTGGTCCCACAAGATTCTGTCAGGGGTGGAAGCGTATTAGCATTGTATAGAAAATATTTACAAAATAGTTTTAAATACATAAAACTACAAATAGTAATTATTGAATTATTACATTAGCTTATAGCTTTTATGAATGCATTAAAAAATTTTGTTTCACACAATGGAGCGACACCATTTAAAGTGTTTCCATCACCCTGAAGGCTGGTAAAAATATATTACATTAAAATCATACACAAGTACGTTACTATCTGTGTATGTAAATGTTTCTCCAGTTACTTAAAGCTTACCAGTTCTGTCTTGTCTAGGAGTTTGAGGGGAAGGTTTTGTACTCGGCCTGTAGATAGACTTGTTGGTCCCACAATTCTGTCAGGGGTGGAAGCGTATTAGCATTGTATAGAAAATATTTACAAAATAGTTTTAAATACATAAAACTACAAATAGTAATTATTGAATTATTACATTAGCTTATAGCTTTTATGAATGCATTAAAAAATTTTGTTTCACACAATGGAGCGACACCATTTAAAGTGTTTCCATCACCCTGAAGGCTGGTAAAAATATATTACATTAAAATCATACACAAGTACGTTACTATCTGTGTATGTAAATGTTTCTCCAGTTACTTAAAGCTTACCAGTTCTGTCTTGTCTAGGAGTTTGAGGGGAAGGTTTTGTACTCGGCCTGTAGATAGACTTGTTGGTCCCACAAGATTCTGTCAGGGGTGGAAGCGTATTAGCATTGTATAGAAAATATTTACAAAATAGTTTTAAATACATAAAACTACAAATAGTAATTATTGAATTATTACATTAGCTTATAGCTTTTATGAATGCATTAAAAAATTTTGTTTCACACAATGGAGCGACACCATTTAAAGTGTTTCCATCACCCTGAAGGCTGGTAAAAATATATTACATTAAAATCATACACAAGTACGTTACTATCTGTGTATGTAAATGTTTCTCCAGTTACTTAAAGCTTACCAGTTCTGTCTTGTCTAGGAGTTTGAGGGGAAGGTTTTGTACTCGGCCTGTAGATAGACTTGTTGGTCCCACATGATTCTGTCAGGGGTGGAAGCGTATTAGCATTGTATAGAAAATATTTACAAAATAGTTTTAAATACATAAAACTACAAATAGTAATTATTGAATTATTACATTAGCTTATAGCTTTTATGAATGCATTAAAAAATTTTGTTTCACACAATGGAGCGACACCATTTAAAGTGTTTCCATCACCCTGAAGGCTGGTAAAAAATATTACATTAAAATCATACACAAGTACGTTACTATCTGTGTATGTAAATGTTTCTCCAGTTACTTAAAGCTTACCAGTTCTGTCTTGTCTAGGAGTTTGAGGGGAAGGTATTTTACTGGGCCTGCAGATAGACTTGCTGGTCCCACATGATTCTGTCAGGGGTGGAAGCGTATTAGCATTGTATAGAAAATATTTACCAAATAGTTTTAAATACAAAATAGTTCTGTCCAGTTCTGTCTAAAAAGAAAACCATCATTCAAAAAGAAATAAAATGTTTTCAATTAAATTAAATTACCTGATTCCTGTATCATATTATTTTGATGTTCATCTAGAGTCAGCTTACACTCGGCAGTCTTTCGGGGCATGGAAACAGTTACTTTTCTTGGTGGTGAATCTTCACTGTCTGAAACAAAAACGTTTAATGCATTCAGAAAAACTATTAACATATATCTATATATATATTTTAATATATTACCTAGCAAAATATATTACCTAGTAAATAAGATTATTTGTTCCATTAAGCCAATCATGTTTCATTTTTTTAACAATTATTTTGAATAACTCTAAACATTCATTCCTACATACCTCTATCCACATCATTTGGTATTCTTCTGTATTTTACTGCCCTATGGTGATAACTTGTGTCTGTGTCACTTTCCATATTTGACGTTTCTTCTGCCTTTTTAAGGTGTTTTAGGGCAAGTTCCCAAGTACCTATAATAAAAATTAGAGTATATATAATTCATTATTACGAAACTTTGTATAACATCAAAACATTGAGAAATTTTTGATTTAACCATATGAATCAATGCTTGTATTTAATTACTATCAATGGAATAAATCTTGCTGATGTTGAAACGTCTCCATTTCGATGGGTCTGGTATTTCTCCTCTTTTGGCTTTCGATGATTGGTTTTCACGTGGCCAATAGCCCACGTTTGATCCCTGGAAAGGGGACATATATTTGTAAATATATGTATATGTAAATGTATGTCTCATAAATCGAGGCCCCACTGTATTTCATATATTATATACATATATATCTCTAAATCTATCAACATATATCATATACACATATTTTAAATACTAATGTTTTAATTTTGCAAATAAACAATATATATATATTGACTTACATCAGATGCACTAAACATCCATTTGATATGGATGATTGACAATTCTCCTTCTTCATCTTCCACAACGATGTATTTATTTTCAGATTCAGCCATCTACAAATTTAAACTGATTAGGGACATTTTCTGCAGCACATTATCAGTGTCTAAGAAAATAAGCAGTCACTAATTTTATATAGTACTAAACAACAATGTTAACCTTAATTCTAATATGTTATGATGGTGAACAATACTTTTTACTAAAGTTAAAAGTTTGCAATGTAAGCAAAGAGTATTCCTACAGCTTGCACAAGAATCAAAAACAATCACAAGAAACTTACTAGTCATAAATCATGTAGTATTGACAAGAAGATATAAGTACTTTCTGTTTTCTTGATTAACATTCCTCTGGTTGATGTGTTAATCCTATACACTTTTTTTAAAAAGTCCTTACGTGGATTAACATTGAAGGCCCCAAATATTCTTGAATCACAAGGACTAGTAAATATTGGGCTTTGAAAAGGATATACCCTAACAATGAAGTAATTTTCTTCACTTCTTCGGCTGTGTACAGTCCTTAACACTTCACAGCAATTATATCCAGGTAACGAATATACATTGTTAGGAAATTTATGAGAAATTTTATTATCTGGAGATGTTTTATAAATCATGGTATTTTCAGCCTCCTTTATTCTTTTTGTAATTTGGACAATTGGATTTTTACTTGATCTGACCATCTTTTTCAGCTGATGCAAATAATTTTCAAATGGAAAAGCTGAACAACTGTCAAGAGTACCATGTTCCTCAGCATCTGCTGTTAGGTGAATCAAACTGTGAACATTGTAGACTAGAAAATCTTTCCCATACAGATCACCACACCTTGATACAAAATTCAGCAAAAGGTCATGAGCATATTTGCCGTATTTTAAGGACATACATGTGGGCGAAACAAGAAAACTTATACCAACACTGAGAGTAAGGAAATGATCATACATCTCTTGGGGTAGAATACCTTTCAATACAAGCTTTCCTGTGTAGAGAAGAAACTGTCTGTATTCAGTTGCCTTCCATCTGTCAATTTCTTCCAAACCTCGTGGTTTACGTGCAAAAATATTGGGCACAAAATCTTTTATGCTCACCAATCTAGCACTAATTTCAGAAATCTGGCGGCTACATAATTTAAATGTGTTTTTCCGTATCCAGGTGACAAGAAGTCGCTTCATAACACCAAGGCACACCTGGTGCATATAGTCAATGGGAAACGCTGCAATTAAGTCTATGTTCAAGTCACAGAATGGTGATTTACCATGATGATGTTGCGAGTTAGATTGATTACGGAAGCGTGTGTCTGTTCTAATGGTTAAATTTGTTACTTCTGGATATGTCATTTTCCCCATCCAAGTACCTTTCTGTTCACATTTGTCACAGCCATAATAACCTGAAAACAGTTTTATGGACTTCACCATAGCCTTAGCAGGTGCATCACAAATTACACATTGTAATTTTATGTTGATAGTTCTGTTACCATACTGAATCCCATGCAACAAAAGGTCATCCATATCAGATATAAAATCATATAAGAAATTTAAATCACTTGGCTTAGAACGTCCATACATGAGGACAACTGGAAAGACTTTCAAAGGTGTAATATTCATTACTGCACAGAGAACTGGCCACAAAGCATCATTTTTGCTTCTAAATATAGGAAGGCCATCAATGTTACATGACAATAATAATTGTCTCAGTCCTTTTATAGTTGCTTTTGGATATCTACTTATGTTTTTTAACAGTTCCTCTTTTAACCCAAAGTAGACATATTTCATTCCAGATTTTTGCTGAGTTTCTATGTACCTTTCAGAACTGATTAGTGTCCGAGCTGTTTTTGGTAAGTAGTCAATTCCCATTTGCCTCAAAATTTTTAATAATTCATCAACAGCATTGTGTGTAACACCATTCTTGTTTACCCACTGAATTAATAAATTCTGTGGGTAAACAAGTGAATGATGATTATCATGGTCATCATTCTCCTCCTCACTTTGAGAATTAGATAATACATCATGAATATCAGTAAGATTCATGTGTAAATCATCAATTTCAGAGCCTAATCCATACTCTTGATTTGACTCAGCTTCAAAAGAACTAATGTCATTGTCTGACGACTCAATCTCTGAACTTGATGCTGCCTCAGTAAGATTAATGGGTTCACTAGTGTGTACAGCTGTATTTGGATGCATTTTGTGTATACGTTTTAGCCTTCTTGATACTTGCATCCATCTGTTGTTGTATTGGAGTCGCTTTTTTCGCTTATACTCGTACATTCTGTTAAAGAGTGTCAAATTTCTACATTAGACTACCATATTACCTATATTATTGTTAATAATGTATTGACAGATGCAATATGTATTAAAATTCTAAAAATAAGTCATTCATTATATACAATGTGTGATAATTAAAGCTGGTGCATATAACATCCTTGTCAGGCACATGCAAAAGTGAACACTTCCAGAATTGGAGACATGCAGAAATGTAACATATGGAAATAGAGGCATGCCAAAACAAAGACATGCATAAATTCAAATTCTTATCGAAATAATTTCTAGTGATTATTATATAAATTATTCCATCAGTACTAGATCAAATATTCAATACCATCCTCCCATTGGAAAGAGTAATCATGTCCTGTTGGACATTAATTATATGTTGAGATATAATCTAAAAGAAAATAGGGACATTGAAATTGTTGTTAAACTCTATTTCAATAAAGGACACTATAGGGAACCTAGAACCCTGTATTACAAGTGTAAGTGATAATTTTGGAAAATTTAATTAAAGCTAATTGTGTAGGACACCTGGAGATATGGTGCCCATATCTAAAGAATCACATCAACTGGTAAAGGTATAGACTTGCCAATAAGTGGCTCCCAGGTTAGAGGCATAAAATGCCAAAACTAGATGGTAGAATAAAAAGAAGATATTGTAAAAGGTAACCAAACAAAGATGCCACAGAAATATTAGAAAATTAACTTTCGCAAGCAGCGTGGTAGACATGGTTGGAACAAGTTAGGTGAGAGGGTGGTGGAGGCCAAAACCATAATCATAATCATCTGTATCAAACCTTATTACAGGTAAAACCAGTAGGCAGTCTACTGTATTTTATCAAACCGTTATTAGTATAATAGATCTCGTAATAATTTTGCAAAAATAATGGCATTTACTATTTTTAAAAGATTATTAGCAAATTTACAGAAATGGTGCATTCGGAAGACAAAACCAATTTTTCACTTTTGACAATTGAGCACCTGCTACATCCAGATTCTAGGGAGGAAAGGAAGGACGATCTTACTGGATCCCATAGCCTCTCCGAGGCACAAACCAGGCTTTTACACAACCCCCCCCCCCCTGCACCCGAGCTTTTTAAAATAGTAAATGCCACTATTTTTGCAAAATTATTACGAGATCTATTATTCTAGAGAATAATGCATATAAATGCATATATGCATATAAATACAAAAGTAAATGTAAATAATTTTACCTTGCACCTAGATCCACCAAGCCTGTATGGCGCGCGTTTCAGTACTTCGGAAATCTAGAACTATCTTGAATCTCTAATCTGCAATGAAACAATACATATTATTGCACTTACCAAAACATGGATGAATGTAGAAAATACAGAACTATTAGCTGAATATCAAATAAATGGATTTAATCTATTTCACACAGATAGATATATTAGATATTATATTATATTCCTTTCCTCCCTAGAATCTGGATGTAGCAGGTGCTCAATTGTCAAAAGTGAAAAATTTGGTTTATTTAACATACACGCCATAGACCGGCTTGGGAAAAAAAGTTCATAAAACCCAGGGGCCATAGACCGGCTTGGGAAAAAAAGTTCGTAAAACCCAGGGGCCATAGACCGGCTATGAAAGAAAATTTGAGAAAACCCTGGGGCCATAGAACGGCTATTTAATCCCCTTGAACGGACCTGTGCATGGACCACTGAGGCATAAAAAAAAACACGGGCCATAGACCGGCTTGGGAAAAAGAAGTTCGTAAAACCCTGGGGCCATAGAACGGCTATTTAATCCCCTTGAACGGACCTGTGCATGGACCACTGAGGCATAAAAAAAAACACGGGCCATAGACCGGCTTGGGAAAAAGAAGTTCGTAAAACCCTGGGGCCATAGAACGGCTATTTAATCCCCTTGAACGGACATGTGCATGGACCACTGAGGCATCGAAAAAAAACATGGGCCATAGACCGGCTTGGGAAAACAAGCTAGGTTAGGCTAGGTAAAAAAGAAAGGAGCTAGGTTAGACTATGTATGTTTAAATCTCTGATTTAAACAGAGCCAGTGTTCAGTCAAATAACTGAATTTATCAAATCTTATCCTTGAATAATATACAAGCTGATGTGAGATCCCTGTCTACAGGTGGACTGGAACTATTATCCAGTAGGCAGTCTACTGTATTTTATCAAACCGTTATTAGTATAATAGATCTCGTAATAATTTTGCAAAAATAATGGCATTTACTATTTTTAAAAGATTATTAGCAAATTTACAGAAATGGTGCATTCGGAAGACAAAACCAATTTTTCACTTTTGACAATTGAGCACCTGCTACATCCAGATTCTAAAAAAGTTCGTAAAACCCAGGGGCCATAGACCGGCTATGAAAGAAAATTTGAGAAAACCCTGGGGCCATAGAACGGCTATTTAATCCCCTTGAACGGACCTGTGCATGGACCACTGAGGCATAAAAAAAAACACGGGCCATAGACCGGCTTGGGAAAAAGTTCGTAAAACCCTGGGGCCATAGAACGGCTATTTAATCCCCTTGAACGGACATGTGCATGGACCACTGAGGCATCGAAAAAAAACATGGGCCATAGACCGGCTTGGGAAAACAAGCTAGGTTAGGCTAGGTAAAAAAGAAAGGAGCTAGGTTAGACTATGTATGTTTAAATCTCTGATTTAAACAGAGCCAGTGTTCAGTCAAATAACTGAATTTATCAAATCTTATCCTTGTATAATATACAAGCTGATGTGAGATCCCTGTCTACAGGTGGACTGGAACTTCTATCAACTAATCCATACATCAAACCTGTCCCTTACAGCCCACAATCTATCATTAGGAAAACCATGTGAGAAATCTTTAAGGAATTCTGATAAAGAAAGAGATCTAGGGGTGGTTCTAAATAGAAAACTATCACCTGAGGACCACATAAAGAACATTGTGTGAGGAGCCTATGCCATGCATTCCAACTTCAACAGCATGTTGTGGGGTGCCGATATTGTGTGCTAGGTTAGGCTAGGTTAGGCTAGGTAAAAAAGAAAGGAGCTAGGTTAGACTATGTATGTTTAAATCTCTGATTTAAACAGAGCCAGTGTTCAGTCAAATAACTGAATTTATCAAATCTTATCCTTGTATAATATACAAGCTGATGTGAGATCCCTGTCTACAGGTGGACTGGAACTTCTATCAACTAATCCATACATCAAACCTGTCCCTTACAGCCCACAATCTATCATTAGGAAAACCATGTGAGAAATCTTTAAGGAATTCTGATAAAGAAAGAGATCTAGGGGTGGTTCTAAATAGAAAACTATCACCTGAGGACCACATAAAGAACATTGTGTGAGGAGCCTATGCCATGCATTCCAACTTCAACAGCATGTTGTGGGGTGCCGATATTGTGTGCTAGGTTAGGCTAGGTAAAAAAGAAAGGAGCTAGGTTAGACTATGTATGTTTAAATCTCTGATTTAAACAGAGCCAGTGTTCAGTCAAATAACTGAATTTATCAAATCTTATCCTTGTATAATATACAAGCTGATGTGAGATCCCTGTCTACAGGTGGACTGGAACTTCTATCAACTAATCCATACATCAAACCTGTCCCTTACAGCCCACAATCTATCATTAGGAAAACCATGTGAGAAATCTTTAAGGAATTCTGATAAAGAAAGAGATCTAGGGGTGGTTCTAAATAGAAAACTATCACCTGAGGACCACATAAAGAACATTGTGTGAGGAGCCTATGCCATGCATTCCAACTTCAACAGCATGTTGTGGGGTGCCGATATTGTGTGCCATCACATGTAAACCAATCAAGCCCACAAATACGTCAACATGGACCAGCATTACACCGTCTAACATACTCTGTCAGATGTAACAACTAAATTTGTGAATTCAAGACCTAATCTATTGCATAACACAGTGTTAGTACGAGAAAAACATTACTTACATTCGAAGCCGTGTTTTAAAATGGCGCGGACCTTGGTCTACTGACGCTCCACACTGTGTGTTCGTTTGCGTATGATGAACGTGTGACAATTTACTACAACAATTATTTAATTATTCTTATTCTTTATTTTACTATTTTTAGGGTACATGAAATTTCCAAATTATTTGCACACAATAATATAATTGCATTGTCATAACCTTTATATATTACGGAAAATACGATGACATGAACGAAGTCAAAGTGAAGTTGAAGTCAAAGTCATTCGCCGAACGTATTAGTCATTTTTTTTCTCCCAAACGATAAGGGATAACAAATCCACAGAGCATATAAGTGTAGAGTAAAGTCAATTTTATTCAGGAAAGTACATACATAGTTGATTTACAAACATAATGTTGGATTTATAGATAGAGCTAGTGCATACAATACCTAAAGCCAATATAGTAGGCATATAGCATTTCAGGCAACCGGGCAGTATATATGGACCCCTAACTCAAATCTCTGAATATGTTAGATATTAAGTCCCTGCACATACTCTCATGTGTATTTTATATATATAAAACGCTGCACTGTAATGTCAATGCTGACCCTAAAAGCTTCCTAGAAGGTTGTAACAGATCCCATGAGCACCACACCAGAAACAAATACCTGTAGGTGTGTACTGATGGTGCCTTATAGTGTGTACTCGTACCTTATGGTGTGTACTGGGGCCTTATGGTGTATACTGGTGGGAATGGGAACTGTAATGTCAATCCTGACCCTAAAAGCTTCCTAGAAGGTTGTAACAGATCCCATGAGCACCACACCAGAAACAAATACCTGTAGGTGTGTACTGATGGTGCCTTATAGTGTGTACTCGTACCTTATGGTGTGTACTGGGGCCTTATGGTGTATACTGGTGGGAATGGGAACTGTAATGTCAATCCTGACCCTAAAAGCTTCCTAGAAGGTTGTAACAGATCCCATGAGCACCACACCAGAAACAAATACCTGTAGGTGTGTACTGATGGTGCCTTATAGTGTGTACTCGTACCTTATGGTGTGTACTGGGGCCTTATGGTGTATACTGGTGGGAGTGTGGGAACTGGGCGAAGCATTAGCCGTGATTTCAGCAGGGACGACACTGGTGTGATGCAGGGCTTTGAATGTTTATACTGATTTCACTGTCCTGACATTATTTCTGGAGCTACGTATTTCATTTTTATAGCAATGTGTTCGCAATAGAAAGTTCTATAAGAACATGGGTAGAGTTGGCCAACACAGCGTCAAATAAATTTGCGGCGAATAAAATCTTACGCGTGTTTGTACCCGTGAGCGTCAAAAGTTTTTACTTTGCTCATGTTTTTCAAGTTTATACTTGTTTCACACCGTTTTTTTTTGTATAGTGTTCGGAATAAAATTCCCTACACAGACATATGCATATCAAATACAATTCCTTGGAATTCACAGCTGTAGAGATGACGGAAAACACACAACCGGAACCCGCTCTTAATTGACACTCCAACTCACACCCGCAACACCCACAAAAAAAGTTTCTCTTGTTTCATGTATACTTACTTTAGTTTTCGTGCTACAGTTCTCATTTAGGTATCAAAATATTCCTAAGAAAATAGACTACAATACTGAAACAATCTAAGACAATTATGTGTACTTACCAAAGCAAAGACGATTGTAGTAAAATAAGTTGAGCATTTTATCTCCACTCCACCTCCTTCAGGTACTGATTCCTGAAGTTGCTCAACAGATGTTCCTAGGTGGAGTGAAGCTGATGTAGGTGGTTATTTCTTGTCCACCCAATACACCCTTTTCCTGTGATAAGTGGTGTAACAAGGTATGACGCAAAGTGGAACATCGCATGTCTTGCACGCTATACCAGTTTCCTTCCTGATACCCGACTTTGAACACACTTCACACCTGCGACGTTTGGGGATTTTTACCAGCTCATGTTTCAATTTATAGTTCAGGCGAGTCTCTGCTATAACAACACGTCGCTGTTGTCTCTTGGTTGGCAATAAACTACTGTCTGAATCGTCGCTCTCACTATTGTTTTCAAACACTAATGTGGAATATGAATTATCTTCATCAGATTCAGCTTCAGCACTAGGTGTAGACGTGAAGAGAGGGCGCCTCACACCCGACGGGCCAGGTGTTGACGGGTCAGCAGCAGGATACACAGGACCAGTGTCATGATTTATGTCTGGAGCATGAACTAGATGTGGAGATGGTGTAGTTGTTGCAGGCCACTCTGCCTTCTCAAATTTCAATAAAGACCAAATAGCAACTTCATGGAACTAGAGCAGAGTTAGTTTCCTTCGATCATCTGTGTTGGCCTTGTACAATGCAACCACAAGTTGACATTGAATGTGAATTAACAATGAGACAAGTAAGATTTATACTAATACATTTATACTAACTCTGTTGAGCGTTGACCATTTATACATCAAATCTGTTGATGTGAGCACTTTAGTTTAGTCTGCCGTTTAAAGAAAAAAAGAGCATATCAATGGTATATCACAGAAAACGAATTTATCATAAACTCATGTATTTGTCTTATCATATTGAACTGCATTCATATTTTTAATATATAACAATATGAATATACAAATTTCTGTAAATCCCCTACCTTGTTGGAATCTGTGGAAATGAATGAGCAAATGTGCTGGCTGAAGGCGCTGAAGGAAACCACATTGGTTTCATTTTGGATACAAATGTCCATGGAGATTCAAAATGGAAACTAATTATATAGTTGAACCTGCAGAGACGAGTTTAAGAATCTGTGTTGAGAGTGATGGACACAGCCTTCACAATTATACTTCAGAGAATGTAAACATCTAAGAGTCATTAGAAATATGTGTAGAATAATAAACCCTACATTGTTTGAGTTAGGGAAAACACCATTTGTGATATATAGATACTATAGCTGTTCTTAAAGATTCACCCTTTTTTGCACCAGCAAGATAACATATAAGATTTTAAGAGTTGACGAATGTTAATATTCTTGTTTGATAAACTGTGAACTTGAGACATAGTTAATAAGAACATATTAACACAACAAAATGTTTTCATAATCTTTAACACCACTTTCCAGCAACTTATATAATTTATATAAATTATTTTAGAGAATAATACATAAATTATATATTTAAACATGATATAGTGTTTAGTGGAATGTATAAGGAGTCAAATTGTGTTAAAAAGAGCAATTTTTAGAAAATTTGGAAAAATACTTTTTTCTGTTCAAATTATAACTAAATGGATTTTAAAGGTTTCACTCAGCCAATATATATCATTCACAATTTATTAATGAATTTTACAAAAAAACACCATAAATTTTATATTTAAACATGTAAAAACTATTTGTTTTACATTTGGAAGAAAATAATTGTAGAAAAACAATTTATAATTAAACCTTTGTGTTTGGATTTTTTGAGTAAAAGTTTCTCAAAGGCTTTCCTGCACCATTCTCAATGCAAATCATTCCCACACCTATGGCAAGAGATAGGCGAACGTTGTGTAGATGATTTGTGTTTGCTGGGTACGAGAGTCAACAACAACCACAAAGGAAGACTGACAACGAGAAAGCAGGAGACGAAGAGCATAGAGAATAGCATAAAGTTCCGCTGTAAAGATGCTAGTCTCTGGAGGCAAGCGACACATATAAGTGCGATCAGGAAAAACAACAGATTAGCCAACACCGTCCGCTGACTTAGACCCATCGGTGAAGACAGAAACGGAGCGGGAGTGAGAAGAAAAGTGCTCGAGGAAAAGGCGTTTTAGAACAGTAGGAGGGGTAAAAGCTTTAGTGATACGAGTCAAAGATGTACAAAACCGCGGAAGAGGGACCCTCCACGGGGGCAAAGAAGGAACAACACGAGGAGAAACATCAGAAATACGAACGGAGAGAGAATCCTGTAGGCGAGATAACCGGACAGAAAGAGGGAGGTGGTGAAGAGGAACAGGAACCGCAGGAGGGGTAAAAGTTAAAGCACGACAGAGGCGAGAGGAAGGATGTTGCAAGGACCGCGCAAGATAGCGAAGACAGTAGCGATCACGGCGGTCCTGGAGAGACAGGAAGCCAGTGTCAACATACAAGCTAAGGACGGGAGTCGAACGAAAGGCACCAGAACTGAGGCGCAACCCAGTATGGTGCAAAGCATCAGGACGGCGAAGAGTAGAAGGAGAAGCAGACGAGTAAGCAGGGCCACCATAATCGAGCTTAGACAGGACGAGAGAGGAATGTAAAGCAAGGAGAGTGCGCCTATCTGCCCCCCAAGAAGTATGGGACAAGACCCGAAGGAGGGTAAGGGCCTTAGAGCACTCAACACGGAGGTAAGAGATATGGGAAGACCAAGACAAACGAGTGTCAAGGAATAACCCCAAAAGCTTCGCGGAATCTTTGTATTCAAGGGGACGACCATAAAGTGACAAAGAGGGACGAAGAACAACCCGTTTCCGCGTAAAAGTCATGGCACAAGTCTTAGAAGTAGAGAACTTGAAGCCATGACCTGTGGCCCAAGACGACACGGCATCAATTGCAAGTTGAAGCCGGCGTTGAAGGAGAGGCGAATCATCACCCTGACAACAAAGGGTAAGATCATCGACATAGAGAGCGGAGAAGACACCAGAAGGAAGAGAGGAAAGAAGACCATTGAGGGCAACCAGAAAAAGAGTAGTGCTCAGAACACTACCCTGGGGCACACCTTCGTATTGCTGAAAAGAGGGAGACAGAGCGGTACCAAGGCGCACCCGAAAGGAACGACGAGAGAGGAAGCTGCGGAGAAAGAGAGGGAGATGACCACGAAGGCCAAAAGAATGAAGTTGAGATAGGATATGATAACGCCAAGTGGTGTCGTAAGCCTTTTCTAGGTCAAAAAGCACGGCAACAACGGAGGTCTTCGCAGCAAAAGCAGTACGAATATAGACCTCCAAGTTCACCAGGACATCTGTCGTGCTGCGGCACTTGCGGAAACCAAATTGAGATGGGGAGAGGAGGTGATGGTGTTCCAGGAACCACATCAGACGAACGTTAACCATACGTTCAAAGAGTTTGCAGACACAACTTGTGAGAGCAATAGGGCGAAAGTCCTTAGGGGAAGTACCCAGAGACCCCGGTTTGCGAACAGGGAGGACAACGGCATCGAGCCAGTCCTCAGGGACTGACGACGACTCCCAGATCCGATTATACAGACTCAGCAAATACTGAGACGTGCTCGGAGGGAGATGGCGAAGCATCTCATAATGAATACCATCGGAGCCCGCCGCCGTAGAACCGCAGAGGGCCAGGGCAGAACGAAGTTCAGAGAGAGAGAAGGGATCATTATAGGGAAGCTGAAGATGAGTGCAGAAATCTAAAGGACGAGACTCAAGGACAGGTTTACGAAGAAGGAAAGATTGGGGAAGATGAAGACCAGAGCTAACAGAAGAAAAGTGGGAACCCAGTTCGGAAGCGACCTGCAACGGGTCCGCCACAAGAGTACCATGGAGGTGAAGGACCGGTGAAACATCGGGAACGAACTTACCCGCTATCTTGCGGATACGCTTCCAGATCTGGGCCAGAGGGGTTTCGGACGTAATTGTCGAGACATAAGATGCCCAACATTCACGTTTAGCCGTACGGATGGCCCTACGGGCCACCGCACTCGCTTTCCGAAAGAAAAGAAAAGAATCGGTCGTCTGCCTACGGCGGTGCTTCTTCCAGGCTGCACGCTTACAGCGGACAGCCCGAGCACAGTCCGCATTCCACCAGGGAACGCACTTCCGTGGACCCCGAGAGGAAGAGCGAGGAATAGAGCGGAGGGCAGCGTCGAAGACAGTGTCATGAAAAAGGAGGAGAGCGCGAGAGAGGGGCAGAAGTGAGAGGTCAGAGAGAGTAGCACTGAGGGAAAATAGGGTCCAGTCCGCCTTAGCAAACTGCCACCTAGGGAAAGAGAGGGAAGGGCGAAAAGAGAAAAAGGAAACAAGGATGGGGAAATGATCACTTCCATGGAGGTCATCAAGAACCTGCCACGTGAAATCTAAGTAAAGAGAAGAAGAGCAGAGAGAAAGATCAAGACAAGAAAGGGTGCGAGTTCGAGAGTCCAAATGAGTGGGCTCACCAGAATTCAGAAGAGACAGGGAAGAAGAGAGGAGAAACGGCTCAAGGAGGCGACCCCGGGTATTCGTCAGAACGTCACCCCAAAGAGAATGACGACAATTGAAGTCACCCAGCAGGAGCACAGGCTCCGGCAAGGAGTCTAGGAGGTGTTTCAAATCAGGAAGAGAGAGCGGGACACTCGGGGGAGATAAATGGAACAAACTGTGTACCATTTCCCCACAAAGATACGAGCAGCAGAACAATGGAGAGGCGAAGGAAAAAGTAAAGGAACAAAGGGAACATCAGCCCGAATCAAGAGAGCAGAAGAATAAGAAGCCCCAGCAATGGCTGGGGGGGGGAGAGAAAGGAATAGCCACGAAAACGACCAGGACGAGCACCAAGCATTGGCTCCTGGAGACAGACACAAAGGGGCGAAAACCGCGAAACCAGAAGTTGGAGTTCGAGGAAATTGGCGTAATAACCTCGAACGTTCCATTGAAGAATGGACAACGACGAGAAGAGAAAGGACAAAAACAGAGAACAAGGAAGAAACAAAGGCCAAAGACCAACAGAGCACGTTAAAGAATATCAGGGTCGGGACCAGGGTCAGTAAAGTCAGGGTTAGGGGGCATGGGTAAACTGAGCAAAGACGGAGGGAAGGAAACGGGAGAACAGATCAGAGGTGGGCGGGCAGGGTCCGGAGGAGGAGGAGGAGAGAGGAGGAGGAGAGGAGGAGACAACGGAGAGGAGCAGTCAAGGACAGCAGCAGGAAGAGGGGGAGTAGAAAGAGAGGAGCGCACCCCAGCAAGAGCAGCAACCGAAAGGGAAGCAGGGGCCAAAGAAACCTCCATAGCAGGAACAGGGGCGCAAGCACTGAAACGGGAGGGGAAGGAGCAACAGAGCCAGAAGGAGGAGCTGAGGAAGAAAGCGAAGCCTTCTTACCCGCCGGGGAAGAGGAAGGAGAGGAGCCAGGCTTACGCTTCTGACTTAAAGAGACCGGTGTCCCAGCAACTACGTACCGGGCAACGGATTCCAGTGTCTCAACAGAAGCCGAACGAGAGCACACATGACGGCCGTTAGGAGAGCGATGGACATCCGCCCGCACCGACAGGCGGCAGGGAGAGCCGATAGATGGAGGAAGAGGATGGGAAGGAGGATCGGAGGGGGACGAGGAAGAAAACACAGAAGACACGACAGACCGGGTAGAAGGAAGGGGAACCCCAGACAGAGGACCAGGAGGAGGATCCGTCGGGAGAGAACCCAAAGGGACAGGGAGGGGGCAGTGGGCGCATCAGGGTCCAAGGCCCGGAAACGGTTGTGAGTCTGAGGAAGGCGGGAAGGACGAGGAGAGGAAGAGCGCAACACGCGAGCATAAGAGACATTAGCCTAAGGCGGGAGCCGGCGAACCAGGCGCCTCGCCTCAGGAAAAGATAAACGCTCCCGGTGCTTCAAGTTGAGGACGGCTGCCTCAAGCTTGTAATGGACACACGCACGGGAGAAGGTAGGATGGGCCTCACCGCAGTTGAGGCAACGAGCCTGGGGAGAAGTGCACTCCGACTTAGAGTGACCTTCGCCACCACACAAAGGACAGAGAGAGACAGTCCCGGAGCAGCGGAGGGCACCATGCCCAAACCTCCAGCACTTGTTGCAGAGCCGAGGAGAAGGAATGTACTCCTGGACAGAGCACCTGGCACCAGCAAGAATGACAGAGGGTGGAAGGGTCCTACCATCAAAGGTAATCTTCACAACCCGGAGGGGTTGACGGCGACTACCACGAGGGGGACGAGTAAACGTGTCCACCTGGAGAATAGAGTGGCCTTGGGCAGTGAGGATATGTCGAATATCGTCGTGGCAGTCGCGCAGGTCCCGAACACCGGTCGCAACATGGGGCGGGAGCAAATAGTGCCAACTCTGGCATTCAACTGAACGTTCCTCGAGACCCGAACAGGGGTCTCGCCAAGGCAGGATAAGGCAGCCAAGCGGGAAGCAGCATCCTGAGAAGGAGCAGCAACGACACGTGTACCGAGACGAGTGGGGTTGAAAGTAATGGAGGCATCCACGGAATCAATGAAATGTCGATGGAGGGAGAAATCGTCAGGAGGCGAAGAATCAAGAGGGAGGAGATCAAAATATTTGGCCCACGAAGTGGGACCAAACAAGGCTTGATAGGTAGCAGAACTGGAAGGAAACGAGCGAGGGCGGCCGTGACGAGGACGGCGGTGAGAACCCCCAGAGAGAGAGGGTTAAAAGGCGCAGTAGTTACAACTAGAGAAGGAGCCGCGCCAGGGACGAGGTAGTCACCACTGGGGGCTTGGGGCTCGACCCAACCACAGAGGAGGGAGGGGAGCCAGAGGAAGGAGTTAGAGAGGCCAAAGGAGGAGCAAGGTCGGGGCCCAATGCAGCGGAGGCTACAGAGCCCGGTCTTCCAATACGGACCGACTCGGGGGCTTGGTCGCCCACCCCACGAGCCTGAGAAGGTAAACCAGAAGAAGCCGAAGCAGGGGTAATCATCTTGACGAAAGAAAGGATTCACACACGAATGTGCCCCCACACCCACCATGGAGCCACAATTAGAGGCTGGACACCCAACAAGAAGCTATCGCCGATCTTGTCGGGGCCTCCTAGGGGTGCGTCGCGAGTATACGCCCCACAAACGCCACCTTAAGAAACCAACAGTCCGTCGAGATCGGGTTCAGTGACGAAGTGGGGATTGACAAAAAAGGTTCCCCTCGCTCTCGACGTCGGGTACTGCAGTTCTACGGGTGCATGAGTATGCCTCCTCAAGCACCCGGGCGGCAAAATAGAAGAAGTCCAAGGGAAGAACCAGAACGAGCAAAAGGTCGGTAGGAAACGGCAAGCAGATAGGAGAAGAGGGGGGAGAAAAACGAAACAGAAGGAAAAGGAAAAGATGCTCAGCAGAATTGGAGAGGACGGCAGCAGGAGCACAAGGCTAGAAAAGGACAGAGGACTGTCCCAAGGAGCATCACACTCCGGCAGCCGCCCACTAAGCCCCCACACGGCGACAACGAGCTGAGCGGGGGAGGGGCCCTCGCTGACAAAGAAGATGGAGAATCATAATTTTATTTTTCCGATGTCGCACCAAGGTATGTCATTTTCAGAGTCCTCTGGCTGAACTAGGAATTCAGATCCCAACCTAAATAAAAGTTACTCTGTACAGAAAAACTTGCTCTATCCAATGGTATCATTCAAAACTAAATTCGGAATGACGCATATTGATATATTTTGCCTTTAAAGTTGGCTATTCCTTGCAGTCATATTATATTGAAGAAATGTAATTCAAACAGCTAGCCATACAAAAGATAAAGAAAAATCCAAAACATTTCCTATCATATGTGAAATCGAAATAAAAGGCTCTGTCATTATTGGACCAATTCTTACAAGTGAAGTTTCATACACAAACGACAAAAAAATAATGAGTGAAATCCCAAAAATGCACCATAAGGACATCTCTAGCACCCCAATAAAAACATGAAAGTGGTATATCATGACAGACTCTTTATGCATAACATACATAACCTTGAAAATATCATTGAATCAGCACAAACTCTGCATATTTTGAATGAGATAAATTGACAACATGCCCATTTACTCAGTCCTTGGTACAGCCTCACGGAATTCAATATTTCTAAGCAGGTGCAAAGTGCCAGTAGCACAAGCACTCAGTATAGTGCGGAGAAAAAGCTTGGGCACTGGAGAGATACCAGAAGCACATACATGTACATATACAGCTCCTCTATACAAGGCAGAGAGCACAGCACTGGCTAAGCATTAAGAAGTACATAATAAAAGATTATAAGAGATTGATCAGGATTCAAGTCTCCGGTTTCATGGAGCCCAATGACCTCCACAACCCAGGTCAACATGGACTTAGGGCGGAAAGATCATATCTTTTGCAGATTCTCGACCACTATGAAAAATCTGATGAATTAAAAGTAAAATAGAGTATAGATGTAGTATGTTCGGACTTCGCAAAGGCATTTGATAAACATGACCATGATTGATTGCAAAGTAAAATCTGTAGAAATAATAGGTAAATTAGAGTGATGTATGTTAAATTTTCGGTCAATCTCAAAGAGCAACAGTCAATCAAGTAAAATATAGACCAAACACAGTAAAAAGCTCTGTACCTCAGGGTACAGTTCTTGCACCACTACGTTTCCCTTATTCTCATATCAGATATAGATAAAGATACAAGTCACTGCTGCGTGTTATCTTTTGCAGATGACACAAAAATCACCATAAAAATTAATTCTGTGGAAGACACTACAACCTGATTTTAATAAAATTTTTGATTGGGCAGTAGAAAATAACATGATGTTTAACAGTGATAGATTCCAGGTACTCGGTAAGATAAAAGTAAAGATCTTAAACAGAATACAGGCTACAAAACACAACCAAATCTCCATATAGAATGAAAGTAGCATGTAAATAATGTTGGAAAAATGATGTATGACGAACTATCGCATAGGAACACAACCTAGTATATATAGTGTCATATAAAGAAATAATAGGATGCATTATGAGAATCTTAAACTCCAGGGGGGGGGAATCCCATCACAATGGCTGTACTATTCAAATAACTTAAAGGGTGCCGTCTTGATAATTGAAAAATCATTACTAGTGTTTGAGATAAAACAATCAATGCAGATGTCAATTTTTGCTCTCACGCACTCTCCATTGTCCTGTTCATAAATGGGCGTGTCTGCCGACAGTGTTGGCTACTCCGTTGTTTCCCTAATCACATCTGTATTTTCTGCCCCCTCCTGGAGACTGGCATCAAGGTGAAACTTGGTGCAGACTTTTAACTCGTTTGTCTGTCGAAGAGCCCGCATGGCTCTTGTCTCTTCTTACTCTTTGTACCCTGTGGTGCTGGAAAGCCAATCCTGCCTGTTTTTTATGGCTGGGTTCCTAGCTACATTGGAGTTATCCAAATGAACTTGCCGTCATCTTCGCCAAGTAGGCCAATTGTCCTCCCAACATTCCCCGAGAGTGCTTCCTTATTCAAATTTGTATATAGTTTTTCGTTCTGTAATCCAGGAACATTGGCCGGGTCGTTGGGCAGACATAAACGGCTTTACTCTGAAAGTGACATTTACCTATGGCTTTCCTCTTTCCACCTTAATAGATAACGGGAAACGGTTTGGCTATCTTGAGATTTCGGGGCTTTAGCGTCCCCGCAGTCCGGTCCTCGACCATGCCTCTTTTTTGTTACACACCACTAGGAAGCAGCCCGTAGCAGCTATCTAACTCCCAGGTACCTATTTACTGCTAGGTAACAGGGTGAAAGAAACATTCTGCCCATTTGTCTCCGCCTCCACCGGGGATCAAACCCGGAACCTAAGGAATACGAATCCGAAGTACTGTCCACCCAGCTGCAGGCTAGGTTGCATGTTGGCCACACTTTTTTTAAATTTTATTGAGGCATAACAAATTACATAAAAATTCATATATATAACATCAAAGCAAAAGCACGCAAGTGCCTCAGCAACCAGAACTAAAAAACAGAACAAAGAAAACATGTGAACTTCCTGTAAATGCAGTGCATAAACAAAAAGTGAGCACCACCCAGACTGGGTGTGCCAATCAGAACACATGACCAAAACAAGCAATAGAAACATCAGCACATAGAAAAAGACGGGGAGAAAGAACAGAAACGTGATAACTAATAACAAAAATAAAAAATACACAAATGCACAAAATAAAACAAAAAAACAATAAGGGCACCGAAGCACCAAAAAAAAAGGAAAAAAAAAAACGAAATCACCTAGCAAAGCAAAAAACAAACACCACACACAGCAACGAGCCCATTAATCCATATTTCTCAGGAAACTGTTGGCAAGGATACATGTCAAGTATAAGTTGCAGCCCATCCCGCACCCAACATCGCAACCGGGCGACAACCTTCCATCCCGGGGGAACCAGCAACCAGGGACATTGCCGACACTGGAACAAACAGGGAACTCGGCCCCTACGCCGCCACCTGCCGCCACCACGGGAAAACCCGCCCACAGACCCTCTGCATGACCCGCCACAAAATCAACATCAGCCACAGGAGCTGCAGGCACCCCACCAGCATCACCTTCACCACCCTTACCTGTATCATCCGAAGACGAGGAACTCAAATTCTCCCACATCCGCTCAAGATACACAATCAGGGTGGGGGGGACGAACCGAGAGCCTGCCGTGTACGTTTAGAAACCGGCAGCAAGTCATCAGAATCCTCCACGACCACCACAGATGACATAGGAGCACATCGGAGAAGCAGCGCATGATCACGCACCACACGGCCACGTAACACTTCAGCTGTAGCAACCATCTGAGGCACAGGGCCATGCACTACCACAGGTGCCACGGGAACCGGCACCACACCCAATCCGTCAACATTGGGCAACACACCAGCCACCACGGCCACCGCAAAAGCAACTGGAGGAGGGAGACGCTGGAAGGTTCAGCGCGGCGTGACCACCCGCTCCACAACACTCGCATCGCCATCCAGGAGGGGGGGGATGGGGACACCATGGACACCTTCGGCCCATCCACAGACGTGGCAACATTTGTCATCAGAGGCCCTCAGGCCCTCCAACGGCGGGAAGTCTTCCCATTAGTAGTTTACCTGGCCCACACTGCCAGCAGAACTTTTAGCCTAGTGCCCCAATAAGCTGGACCAGAAGCACGTACATGGCTGGCCAGCGTTGAAAATCTTCAAAGAGAGACCCATGAGCTAGACAAGACGGGATAGCAGTCCTCAGGTGCATGGCCAACATTTGAATCCAACTTGGGACGCTCTTCCATATAAGGAGACTATGTTCATCCGAATAAGGTAATGCACCAAGAGGGCCTCGGGGGAATTCAAACAGAGCCCTGTAAACGGCAACGTATGTGATTATGCCACTTGTCCAAAGCCGTCATTGATCCACCATCCTCGGGAAGCTGGAAAGAGCACCCAGCATAGCACCTCTCTGGAAAGAAACCAGAACTATTTTCCGCTTGTTACAACTTGAAATAAAGTTGTTGCATCATGGCTTAACGTGTTTATGACGTATTAGAACGTTGTTACAACTTGCTATATTGGTTGTTATAACTGGTTAGGAAGTGTTAAAATGGGTTCGAACGTTGTATCAACGTCGTAGTTTCGGTGTGTGTTTGGCGGGCTGACAATCTGAAAACAGCCTGGGGAGCCGAATTTCACCACTGCCCTGTATTCTGAGAGAATCGGCACTCCACTCACCACCCGTATAGGTCAAGCAGTACCACCTACACCGCAGGGCAAGTCGTTTGTCAGACGAATTGTAGAACCGCTGAGGCCGATGGACAGTGGGCACCAAGTAAGTAAACTATCAAAAGAAGGCACCAAACCGGGAAGGCTATGTAGCTCCATCAAATGCGCAAAATAATCAGAGGGCGCTAAATATCACCAAGGATGCCAATACGAGAACAAAAACGCATAAGGCAAACGATATCAAAAGTATCCGAGTCACCAAGAATTCTATTAAGGGACAGGTGACCGCGAGGGGCGGTCGGAAAGCAAGACACACGCTCGTCCTGGAAGTCAGGACATTCAAGAAGGACATGCACGACCGTAAGAGGACACTGCAACTAGGACAATAAGGAGCAGGGCGGCGCTCCATCAAGTGACCATGGGTTAAGCGAGTATGGCCAATACACAACCTGGCCAGAGCTGTTTCCCACCGCCGGTATGGTGGAAGGAGGACGGCCACGAGGAAACACAACATTTAAGAGTACGTAGTTTGTTACCAGTAACAACAACCAAGAAGCCTGCCAACGGGTAAGGACGGAGGAATGGATAACCGGGTAAAAGTCGGAATACAGAATGCCTTTACGAGAGATGGGACAAGAGCGGACAGCTTCCTTGGCGGCAGCATCCGCACCCTCATTTAAAGACACACCAATATGGCTAGGAACCCAACAAAACTCAACCGACTTAAATTTACTGTGAACAAGAAACAGCCAATGCTGGATCTCGACAACTACAGGATGAACCGGATTAAAGGACCCGAGAGCCATGAGGGCACTACGGGAATCAACAACAACTACAAAGGAAGACTGACAACGAGAAAGCAGAAGACGAAGAGCATAGAGAATAGCATAAAGCTCCGCTGTAAAGATGCTAGTCTCCGGAGGTAAGCGACACATATAAGTGCAATCAGGAAAAACAACAGAGTAGCCAACACCATCCGCTGACTTAGATCCATCGGTGAAGACAGAAACGGAGCGGGAGTGAGAAGAAAAGTGCTCAAGGAAAAGGCGTTTTAGAACCGTAGGAGGGGTAAAAGCTTCAGTGATACGGGTCAAGGATGTACAAAACCGCGGAAGAGGTACTCTCCATGGGGGCAAAGAAGGAACACGAGGAGAAACATCAGAAATACGAACGGAAAGAGAATCCTGCAGGCGAGATAACCGGACAGAAAGAGGGAGGTGGTGAAGAGGAACAGGAACTGCAGGAGGTAAAAGTTAAAGCACGACAGAGGCGAGAGGAAGGATGTTGCAAGGACCGCGCAAGATAGCGAAGACAGTAGCGATCACAGCGGTCTTGGAGAGACAGGAAGCCAGTGTCAACATACAAGCTGAGGACGGGAGTCGAACGAAAGGCACCAGAACTGAGGCGCAACCCAGTATGGTGCAAAGCATCAAGACGGCGAAGAGTAGAAGGAGAAGCAGACGAGTAAGCAGGGCAACCATAATCGAGCTTAGACAGGACGAGAGAGGAATGTAAAGCAAGGAGAGTGCGCCTATCTGCCCCCCAAGAAGTATGGGACAAGACCCGAAGGAGGGTAAGGGCCTTAGAGCACTCAACTCGGAGGTAAGAGATACGGGGAGACCAAGAAAACGAGTGTCAAGGAATAACCCCAAAAGCTTCGCAGAATCTTGTACTCAAGGGGATGATCATAAAGTGACAAAGAGGGACGAAGAACGACCCGTTTCCGCGTAAAAGTCATGGCACAAGTCTTAGAAGTAGAGAAGATGCCATGATCGTGGCCCAAGATGACACGGCATCAATTGCAAGTTGAAGCCGGCGTTGAAGGAGAGGCGAATCATCACCCTGACAGCAAAGGGTAAGATCATCGACATAGAGAGCGGAGAAGACACCATAAGGAAGAGAGGAAAGAAGTCCATTGAGATCAACCAGAAAAAGAGTAGTGCTCAGAACACTACCCTGGGGCACACCTTCGTATTGCTGAAAAGAGCAGAGAGAGCGGTACCAAGGCGCACCCGAAAGGAACGACGAGAGAGGAAGCTGCAGAGAAAGAGAGGGAGACGACCACGAAGGCCAAAAGAATGAAGTTGAGATAGAATATGATACTGCCAAGTGGTGTCGTAAGCCTTTTCCAGGTCAAAAGGACAGCAACAACGGAGGTCTTCGCAGCAAAAGCAGTACGAATATAGACCAAGTTCACCAGGACATCTGTCGTGCTGCGGCACTTGCGGAAACCAAATTGAGAAGGGGAGAGGAGGTGATGGTGTTCCAGGAACCACATCAGACGAACGTTAACCATACGTTTAAAGAGTTTGCAGACAACTTGTGAGGCAATAGGGCGAAAGTCCTTAGGGAAATACCCAGAGACCCCGGTTTGCGAACAGGGAGGACAACGGCATCGAGCCAGTCCTCACGGACTGACGACGACTCCCAGATCCGATTATACAGACTCAGTAAATACTGAGACGTGTACGGAGGGAGATGGCGAAGATCTCATAATGAATACCATCGGGCCCACCGCCGTAGAACCGCAGAGGGCCAGGGCAGAGCGATGTTCAGAGAGAGAGAAGGGATCATTATAGGGAAGCTGAAGACGAGTGCAGAAATCTAAAGGACGAGACTCAAGGACAGGTTTACGAAGAAGGAAAGATTGAGGAAGATGAAGACCAGAGCTAACAGAAGAAAAGTGGGAACCCAGTATGGAAGCGACCTGCAACGGGTCCGCCACAAGAGTATCATGGAGGTGAAGGACCGGTGAAACATCGGGAACGAATTACCCGCTATCTTGCGGATACGCTTCCAGATCTGGGACAGGAGTTTCGGACGTAATTGTTTTTGCGACATAAGATGCCCAACATTCACGTTTAGCCGTACGGATGGCCCTACGGGCCACCGCACTCGCTTTCCGAAAGAAAAGAAAAAATCGGTCGTCTGCCTACGGCGGTGCTCTTCCAGGCTGCACGCTTACAGCAGACAGCCCGAGCACAGTCCGCATTCCACCACGGAACGCACTTCCGTGGACCCCGAAAGGAAGAGCGAGGAATAGAGCGGAGGGCAGCGTTGAAGACAGTGTCATGAAAAAGGAGAGCACCAAAGAGGCAGAAGGGAGAGGTCAGAGAGAGCAGCACTGAGGGTAAATTGGGTCCAGTCCGCCTTAGCAAACTGCCACCTAGGGAAAGAGAGGGAAGGGCGAAAAGAGAAAAAGGAAACAAGGATGGGGAAATGATCACTTCCATGGAGGTCATCAAGAACCTGCCACGTGAAATCTAAGTAAAGAGAAGAAGCAGAGAGAAAGATCGAGACAAGAAAAGGTGCGAGTCCGAGAGTCCAAATGAGTGGGCTCACCAGAATTCAGAAGAGACAGGGAAGAAGAGAGGAAAACGGCTCAAGAGGCGACCCCGTGTATTCGTCAGAACGTCACCCCAAAGAGAATGACGACAATTGAAGTCACCCAGCAGGAGCACAGGCTCCGGCATGGAGTCTAGGTGGTGTTTCAAATCAGGAAGAGAAGCGGGTCACTCGGGGGAGATAAATGGAACAAACTGTGTACCATTTCCCCACAAAGATACGAGCAGCAGAACAATAGAGAGGCGAAGGAAAAAGTAAAGGAACAAAGGGAACATCAGCACGAATCAAGAGAGTAGAAGAATTAGAAGCCCCAGACACGGCTGGGGGGGGGGAAGAAAGGAATAGCCACGAAAACGACCAGGACGAGCACCAAGCATCGGCTCCTGGAGACAGACACAAGGGGTGAAATCTGCGAAATCAGAAGTTGGAGTTCGAAGAAATTGGCGTAATAACCTCGAACGTTCCATTGAAGAAGAGACATCGACGAGAAGAGAAAGACAAAAACAGAGAACAAGGAAGAAACAAAGGCGAAAGAGCAACAGAGCACGTTAAAGAATATCAGGGTCGGGATCAAGGTCAGCAAAGTCAGGGTTAGGGGGCATGGTTAAACTGAGCAAAGACGGAGGGAAGGAAGCGGGAGAACAGACCAGAGGTGGGCAGGCGGGGTCCGAGGAGGAGGAAGAGACAACCGAGAGGAGCAGTCAAGGACAGCAGCAGGAAGAGGGGGGTAGAAAGAGGAGAGCGCACCTCAGCAACGGCAGCAACCGAGAGGGAAGCGGGGGATAAAGAAACCTCCATAGCAGGAACAGGGCGCGCAACCACCGAAATGGGAGGGGAAGGAGCGAGAGAGGCAGAAGTAGGGGCCGAGGAAGAAAGCAAAACCTTCTTACCCACCGGGGAGGAGGAAGGAGAGGAGCCAGGCTTACGCTTCTGACGTAAAGAGACATGTGTCCCAGCAACCACGTACTGGGCAACGGATTCTAGCGTCTCAACAGGAGAAGCTGAACGAGAGCACACATGACGGCCGTTTGGAGAGCGATGGACATCAGCCCGCACCAACAGGCGGCGGGGAGAGAGTAGAGACTGAGGGAAGGATGGGTAGGAGGAACGGAGGGAGACGAGGAAGAAGACACAGGAGACAAGACAGACCGGGTAGAAAGAAGGGGAACCCCAGACAGAGGACCAGGGTGGATCCTTCGGGAGAGAACCCAAAGGAACAGAGGGGGCAGTGGGCGTATCAGGGTCCAAGGCCCGGAAACGGTTGTGAGTCTGAGGAAGGTGGGAAGGACGAGGAGAGGAAGAGCGCAACACGTGAGCATAAGAGAGATTAGCATAAGGCGGGAGCCGGCGAACCTGGCGCCTCGCCTCAGGAAAAGATAAACGCTCCCGGTTCTTCAAGTTGAGGACGGCTGCCTCAAGCTTGTAATGGATCCACGCACGGGAGAAGGTAGGATGGGCCTCACCGCAGTCGAGGCAACGAGCCTGGGGAGAAGTGCACTCCGACTTAGAGTGACCTTCGCCACCACACAAAGGACAGAGAGAGAGAGTCCCGGAACAGCGGAGGGCACCATGCCCAAACCTCCAGCACTTATTACAGAGCCGAGGAGAAGGAATGTACTCCTGGACAGAGCACCTGACACCAGCATGAATGACAGAGGGTGGAAGGGTCCTACCATCAAAGGCAATCTTCACAACCCGGAGGGGTTGATGGCGACTACCACGAGGGGGACGAGTAAACGTGTCCGCCTGGAGAATAGAATGGCCCTGGGCAGCAAGGATATGTCGAATATCGTCGTGGCAGTCGCGCAGGTCCCGAACACCGGTCGCAACATGGGGCGGGAGCAGAATAGTGCCAACACTGGCATTCAACTGAGCGTTCTTCGAGACCCGAACAGGGGTCTCGCCAAGGCAGGATAAGGCAGCCAATCGGGAAGCAGCATCCTGAAAAGGAGCAGCAACGACACGTGTACCGAGACGAGAAGGGGTTGAAAGTAATGGAGGCATCCACGGAATCAACGAGATGTCGATGGAGGGAGAAATCGTCAGGAGGCGCAGAATCAAGAGGAGGAGATCAAAATATTTGGCCCACGAAGCGGGACCAAACAAGGCTTGATAGGTAGCAGAACTGGAAGGAATCGAGCGAGGGCAGCCGTGACGAGGACGGCGGTGAGAACCCCCAGAGAGGGGTTAAAAGGCGCAGTAGTTACAATTAGAGATGGGGCCGCGCCAGGGGACGAGGTAGTCACCACTGGGGGCTTGGGGCTCGACCCAACCACAGAGGAGGGGGGAGCCAGGGGAAGGAGTCAGAGGCCAAAGGAGGAGCAAGGTCGGGACCCAATGCAGCGGAGGCTACAGAGCCCAGTCTTGCAAGACAGGCCGACTCGGGGCTTGGTCGCCCACCCCTCGAGCCTGAGAGGGTACAACAAAAGCATTTAAAGACATAGGTACGAAGAGTGAAATTCATCCACGAATGTGCCCCCATACCCACCATGGAGCCACAATTACAGGCAGGACACCCAACAGGGAGCAATCGCCGATCATGCCGGGGCCCCCTAGGGGTGCGTCGTGAGTATACGCCCCACAAACGCCACCTCAAGAATCTTCAGTCCGTCGAGATCGGGTTCAGCGACGAAAAGGGGATTGACAATAAAAGGTTCCCCTCGCTCGAGACGTTGGGTACTACAGTTCTACAGGTGCAAGAGTATGCCTCAAGCACCCGGGCGTCAAAAAAGAAGAAGTCCAAAGAAAGAATCCAAGACAAGCAAAAGGTCGGCAGGAAACGACAAGCAAGGAGAAGAGGGGGAGAAAAACGAAACGATGAAAAGGAAAAGCAACCCGGCACAATTAGATTAGACAGCAGCTGGAGTGCAAGGCCAGAAAAATGACAGGACTGTCCACGGAGCATCACACTCC